>NW_027140439.1:7500-172500 GCF_036365525.1 Heterodontus francisci
AGAAAGATACAGAGATGGGCAGAGGGAGAGAGAGCGAGAGAGAGATAGAGATGGCGTGAGGGGAGAGAGATCGAGAGAGAGAGAGAGATGGGCTGAGGGAGAGAGAGGGAGAGAGACAGAGAGAGATAGAGATGGGCTGAGAGAGAGAGAGAGACGGATGGGTTGAGGGAGAGAGAGCGAGAGAAAGATACAGAGATGGGCTGAGGGAGAAATAGAGAGAGAGATGGGCTGAGGGAGAGAGAGACGGATGGGGTGTGGGAGAGAGAGGGAGACAGAGAGAGAGTGATAGAGAGAGAGATGGGGTGAGGGAGAGAGAGACGGATGGGCTGAGGGAGAGAGACGGATGGGGTGAGGGAGAGAGAGGGAGAGAGAGAGATAGAGAGACAGAGAGAGAGATGGGGTGAGGGAGAGAGAGCGAGAGAAAGATACGGAGATGGGCTGAGGGAGAGATAGAGAGAGAGAGAGAGAGAGATGGGCTGAGGGAGAGATGGGCTGAGGGAGAGAGAGGGATTGAGAGAGAGAGAGATAGAGAGAGAGAGAGAGATAGAGAGAGAGAAGGGGTGAGGGAGAGAGAGACGGATGGGGTGAGGGGGAGAGAGACGGATGGGCTGAGGTAGAGAGAGAGAGAGAGAGACAGAGAGATAGAGAGAGAGATGGGCTGAGGGAGAGAGAGACGGATGGGCTGAGGGAGAGAGAGACTGATGGGCTGAGGGAGAAAGAGAGAGAGAGAGAGAGAGAGAGATGGGCTGAGGGACAGAGAGACGGATGGGGTGAGGGAGAGAGAGGGAGGGAGAGAGAGGGAGTGAGAGTGAGATAGAGAGAGAGATGGGCTGAGGGAGAGAGAGACGGATGGGCTGAGGGAGAGAGAGAGAGAGAGAGAAAGAGAGAGAGATGGGCTGAGGGAGAGAGAGACGGATGGGCTGAGGGAGAGAGAGACGGATGGGCTGAGGGAGAGAGATAGAGAGACAGAGAGAGAGATGCGGTGAGGGAGAGAGAGCGAGAGAAAGATACGGAGATGGGCTGAGGCAGAGAGAGAGAGATGGGCTGAGGGAGAGAGAGAGACGGATGGGCTGAGGGAGAGAGAGGGAGAGAGAGAGAGAGAGAGTGATAGAGAGAGAGATGGGGTGAGGGAGAGAGAGCGAGAGAAAGATACAGAGATGGGCTGAGGGAGAGATAGAGAGAGAGAGAGTGATGGGCTGAGGGAGTGAGAGGGAGAGAGAGAGAAAGAGAGATAGAGAGAGAGAGAGAGATGGGGTGAGGGGGAGAGAGACGGACAGCCTGAGGGAGAAAGAGAGAGAGAGAGAGATGGGCTGAGGGAGAGAGAAAGAGAGATAGAGAGAGAGAGAGAGATGGGGTGAGGGGGAGAGAGAGCGAGAGAGAGATCGAGATGGCGTGAGGGGGAGAGAGAGAGAGAGAGAGATGGGCTGAGGGAGAGAGAGAGATAGAGAGAGAGAGAGAGAGAGAGAAAGATACAGAGATGGCGTGAGGGGGAGAGAGAGAGAGATGGGCTGAGGGAGAGAGAGAGATGGAGAGAGAGAGAGAGAGAAAGATACAGAGATGGGCTGAGGGAGAGATAGAGAGAGAGAGATGGGCTGAGGGAGTGAGAGGGAGAGAGAGAGAAAGAGTGATATAGAGAGAGAGAGAGAGAGATGGGGTGAGGGGGAGAGAGACGGATAGGCTGAGGGAGAAAGAGAGAGAGAGAGATGGGCGGAGGGAGAGAGAGACGGATGGGGTGAGGGAGAGAGAGGGAGAGAGAGAGAGATAGAGAGAGACGGATGGGCTGAGGGAGAGAGAGACGGAAGGGCTGAGGGAGAGAGAGACGGATGGGCTGAGGGAGAGAGAGACGGATGGGCTGAGGGAGAGAGAGGGAGAGAGAGGGAGAGAGAGGGAGAGAGAGATAGAGAGACAGAGAGAGAGATGGGCTGAGGGAGAGAGAGCAAGAGAAAGATACTGAGATGGGCTGAGGGAGAGAGAGAGAGAGATGGGCTAAGGGAGAGAGAGAGACGGATGGGCTGAGGGAGAGAGACGGAGAGAGAGAGAGAGAGTGAAAGAGAGAGAGATGGGGTGAGGGAGAGAGAGCGAGAGAAAGATACAGAGATGGGCTGAGGGAGGGATAGAGAGACAGAGAGAGAGATTGGGTGAGGGAGAGAGAGACGGATGGGGTGAGGGGGAGAGAGACGGATGGGTTGAGGGAGAAAGAGAGAGAGAGAGATGGGCTGAGGGAGAGAGAGACGGATGGGCTGAGGGAGAGAGAGATGGATGGGCTGAGGGAGAAAGAGAGAGAGAGATGGGCTGAGGGAGACAGAGACGGATGGGGTGAGGGAGAGAGAGGGAGAGAGAGAGAGATAGAGAGAGAGATGGGGTGAGGGAGAGAGAGACGGATGGGCTGAGGGAGAAAGAGAGAAAGAGAGAGAGAGGGAGAGAGAGAGAGAGATGGGCTGAGGGAGCGAGAGACGGATGGGGTGAGGGAGAGAGAGGGAGAGAGAGAGAGAGATAGAGAGGGAGATGGGGTGAGGGAGAGAGAGACGGAGGGGCTGAGGGAGAGAGAGAAAGATGGGGTGAGGGAGAGAGAGGGAGAGAGAGGTGGAGAGACAGAGAGAGAGATGGGGTGAGGGAGAGAGAGCGAGAGAAAGATACGGAGATGGGCTGAGGGACAGAGAGAGAGAGAGAGAGAGAGAGAGATGGGCTGAGGGAGAGAGAGACGGATGGGGTGAGGGAGAGAGAGACGGATGGGGTGAGGGAGAGAGAGGGAGAGAGAGAGATAGAGAGAGAGAGATGGGGTGAGGGAGAGAGAGCGAGAGAAAGATACGGAGATGGGCTGAGGGAGAGAGAGAGAGAGAGAGATAGGCTGAGGGAGAGAGAGCGACGGCTGGGCTGAGGGAGAGAGAGGGAGAGAGAGAGAGAGAGAGTGACAGAGAGAGAGATGGGGTGAGGGAGAGAGAGCGACAGAAAGATAAAGAGATGGGCTGAGGTGGAGATCGAGAGAGAGAGAGAGAGAGATGGGCTGAGGGAGAGAGAGAGAGAGATAGAGATGGGCTGAGGGAGAGAGAGAGAGACGGATGGGCTGAGGGAGAGAGAGGGAGAGAGAGAGAGAGAGAGTGAGAGAGAGAGAGATGGGGTGAGGGAGAGAGAGCGAGAGAAAGATACGGAGATGGGCTGAGGGAGAGAGAGAGAGAGAGAGATGGGCTGAGGGAGAGATGGGCTGAGGGAGAGAGAGGGATAGAGAGAGAGAGAGATAGAGAGAGAGATGGGGTGAGGGAGAGAGAGACGGATGGGGTGAGGGGGAGAGAGACGGATGGGGTGAGGGGGAGAGAGACGGATGGGCTGAGGTAGAAAGAGAGAGAGAGAGAGAGAGAGAGAGATAGAGAGAGAGATGGGGTGAGGGAGAGAGAGACGGATGGGCTGAGGGAGAGAGAGACGGATGGGCTGAGGGAGAAAGAGAGAGAGAGAGAGAGAGAGAGAGAGAGATGGGCTGAGGGAGAGAGAGACGGATGGGGTGAGGGAGAGAGAGGGAGGGAGAGAGAGAGAGATAGAGAGAGAGATGGGGTGAGGGAGAGAGAGACGGATGGGCTGAGGGAGAGAGAGACGGATGGGGTGAGGGAGAAAGAGAGAGAGAGAGAGAGAGAGATGGGCTGAGGGAGAGAGAGACGGATGGGCTGAGGGAGAGAGAGGGAGAGAGAGAAAAAACTTTCATCTGATCTCAAACTTTCCCCCTGAACTTTATTAACTCTGACCTTAAACCCCTTCCCACCATCCCCTCAACCAACAGCAAGAGTTTTCCCTGCTCCCCCACCCCCCCTTCACCCTGAAAACTTCACTCCCCCCCCACCCCCATCCCAACCAAGGTTCCGCCGCGGATCTCCAAAAAGAGATCCGAAGGAGCAGGAGTTCCGGCAGCCGGCTGGAATATTGGAGTGGCTGGCCGTCGTGAAAGGAAGTCTTTATTCATCTAAATTAAATTAATTAACGTATTTTAATTCGGTCCCTGTCGCCGAGTGGCAAGGGACCACCATGAGGCCCGTGGCGGGCCTCTCCCGGAGTTAGTTTCCAGGCCCCCCTGCCATGACCCCCGACGTCGGCGGGGCTGGTAAAATCCAGCCGCTGGTTAACAAAATTGGGAATATTGTGACAGAGATCTGCTGACTGTAATCAGAGAGACTAGGGACTAAAGAAAAATCATTTTTTGAAATACTGCTCATTACATTTCTTTATAGGTCCGTGATGACATTATGTTGTAGCCTGTAATGGGTCTTCTGCAGTGGCTGGAACATTCTAGAAGGCACTTTATGAACATTTTATTTTTTTCAATACAATCTAACGAGGTCGACAGGGGGAAAATAATTGGGTCGAATGACCCCAGCGCTCACTGCAACACACAAGCCACAAGGGTAGTAAAAACCATTCTGCTAAAGCCATAACTCTGAATTCATTAATATCAGAGGATTATTAATTTTCTCTATTATTCAGATTTTCCAGACAATATTGGGAAAACTTTATGTATTGCAGTCTCAGCACTACCCTCAGCCAATTAAACTTTCTCTTTATGAATATCAGAATCTTGAAAAGAATTAGAACATTAGAACATTACAGCGCAGTACAGGCCCTTCGGCCCTCGATGTTGCGCCGACCATCTGACCTACACTATTCCATTTTCATCCATATGTCTATCCAATGACCACTTAAATGCCCTTAAAGTTGGCGAGTCTACTACTGTTGCAGGCAGGGCGTTCCACGCCCCTACTACTCTCTGCGTAAAGAAACTACCTCTGACATCTGTCCTATATCTTTCACCCCTCAACTTAAAGCTATGTCCCCTCGTGTTTGCCATCATCATCCGAGGAAAAAGACTCTCAGTATCCACCCTATCTAACCCTCTGATTATCTTGTCTGTCTCTATTAAGTCACCTCTCCTCCTCCTTCTCTCTAACGAAAACAACCCCAAGTCCCTCAGCCTTTCCTCGCAAGACCTTCCTTCCATACCAGGCAACATCCTAGTAAATCTCCTCTGCACCCTTTCCAAAGCTTCCACATCCTTCCTATAATGCGGTGACCAGAACTGCACGCAATACTCAAGGTGCGGCCTCACCAGAGTTTTGTACAGCTGCATCATGACCTCGTGGCTCCGAAACTCGATCCCCCTACTAATAAAAGCTAACACACCATATGCCTTCTTAACAGCCCTATTAACCTGGGTAGCAACTTTCAGGGATTTATGTACCTGGACACCAAGATCTCTCTGCTCATCTACACTACCAAGAATCTTCCCATTAGCCCAGTACTCTGCATTGCTGTTACTCCTTCCAAAGTGAATCACCTCACACTTCTCCGCATTAAACTCCATTTGCCATCTCACAGCCCAGCTCTGCAGCCTATCTATGTCCCTCTGTACCCTACAACACCCTTCGACACTATCCACAACTCCACCGACCTTCGTGTCATCCGCAAATTTACTAACCCACCCTTCTACACCCTCATCCAGGTCATTTATAAAAATGACAAACAGCAGTGGCCCCAAAACAGAACCTTGCGGTACACCACTAGTAACTAAACTCCAGGATGAACATTTGCCATCAACCACCACCCTCTGTCTTCTTTCAGCTAGCCAATTTCTGATCCAAAGCTCTAAATCACCTTCAACCCCATACTTCCGTATTTTCTGCAATAGCCTACCGTGGGGAACCTTATCAAACGCCTTACTGAAATCCATATACACCACATCCACGGCTTTACCCTCATCCACCTGTTTGGTCACCTTCTCGAAAAACTCAATAAGGTTTGTGAGGCACGACCTACCTTTCACAAAACCGTGCTGACTGTCGCAAATGAACTTATTCTTTTCAAGATGATTATAAATCCTATCTCTTATAACCCTTTCCAACATTTTACCCACAACCGAAGTAAGGCTCACAGGTCTATAATTACCAGGGCTGTCTCTACTCCCCTTCTTGAACAAGGGGACAACATTTGCTATCCTCCAGTCCTCCGGCACTACTCCTGTCGACAATGACGACATAAAGATCAACAACAACGGCTCTGCAATCTCCTCCCTGGCTTCCCAGAGAATCCTAGGATAAATCCCATCTGGCCCAGGGGACTTATCTATTTTCACTCTTTCCAAAATTGATAACACCTCCTCCTTGTGAATCTCAATCCCATCTAGCCTAGTAGGCTGTATCTCAGTAATCTCCTCGGCAACATTTTCTTTCTCTACTGTAAATACTGACGAAAAATATTCATTTAACGCTTCCCCTATCTCCTCTGATTCCGCACACAACTTCCCACTACTATCCTTGATTGGCCCTGTTCTAACTCTTATCATTCTTTTATTCCTGATATACCTAGAGAAAGCCTTAGGGTTTTCTTTGATCCTATCCGCCAATGACTTCTCGTGTCCTCTCCTTGCTCTTCTTAGCCCTCCCTTTAGATCCTTCCTGGCTAGCTTGTAACTCTCAAGCGCCCTAACTGAGCCTTCACGTCTCATCCTAACATAAGCCGCCCTCTTCCTCTTGACAAGCGCTTCAACTTCTTGAGTAAACCACGGCTCCCTCGCTCGACAACTTCCTCCCTGCCTGACAGGTACATACTTATCAAGGACTCGCATTAGCTGCTCCTTGAATAAGCTCCACATTTCGTTTGTGCCCATCCCCTGCAGTTTCCTTCCCCATCCTACACATCCTAAATCTTGCCTAATCGCATCATAATTTCCTTTCCCCCAGCTATAATTCTTGCCCTGCAGTATATACCTGTCCCTGCCCATCGCTAAGGTAAACCTAACCGAATTGTGATCACTATCGCCAAAGTGCTCACCTACATCTAAATCGAACACCTGGCCGGGTTTATTACCCAGTATCAAATCCAATGTGGCATCGCCCCTGGTTGGCCTGTCCACATACTGTGTCAGAAAACCCTCCTGCACACACTGGACAAAAACAGACCCATCTAAAGTACTCGAACTATAGTATTTCCAGTCAATATTTGGAAAGTTAAAGTCCCCCATAACCACTACCCTGTTACTCTCGCTCCTGTCGAGAATCATCTTCGCTATCCTTTCCTCTACATCTCTGGAACTATTCGGAGGTCTATAGAAAACTCCCAACAGGGTGACCTCTCCTCTCCTGTTTCTAACCTCGGCCCATACTACCTCAGTAGACGAGTCCTCAAACGTCCTTTCTGCCGCTGTAATACTTTCCTTGATTAACAATGCCACACCCCCCCCCTCTTTTACCCTCTTCTCTGTTCTTACTGAAACATCTAAATCCCGGAACCTGCAACATCCATTCCTGCCCCTGCTCTACCCATGTCTCTGAAATGGCCACAACATCAGGATCCCAGGTACCAACCCATGCTGCAAGCTCACCCGGATGCTCCTGGCGTTGAAATAGACACACTTTAAACCAAGTTCTTGCTTGCCAGTGCCCTCTTGCGTCCCTGTAACCTTATCCCCTACCTCACTACTCTCAACAGCCTGTACACTGGAACTACAATTTAGGTTCCCATTCCCCTGCTGATTTAGTTTAAACCCCCCCCGAAGAGCACTAACAAATATTGCTCCCTTGGCTGCAAGTAAGACCCAACTGATGCATTTTGGCTGATTTTATTGCTGCAGGGAAACGGGGCTAAAACAAAGAGGTTATATTATTGATAAGGTGCAGCTGTTTCCTCATCTGTGCAGGAGCTGTCACATCAAAATGTGCGGACTTGGAAGGAAGGGGGGGGGGAATATTTGGTGGGGAGGCGGTCCCTAAGCTTTAGTCCTTGCTATCCCATGTCCACATCCTCCGGTTTTAGCTGAATGAGATCCTTGTCTATTCTCAGAGAGATGGCGCACTCCATGCCAGGCAAAAAGCAATTTTTCAGTGGTTTGGTTTGGGGAACGCATATACCCACCCATGGGTTTCGATGCATTTCAGATACTTGAACAGCCAGGGCAAGTAAAAGGCAGCAACGGTAAATTGCCTAGTGACAAAAGATGTGGAGGATAGCATTTCACCTTGAGTCCTATCAATACAGATGGTTCTGTGCCAGCAATGCCTATGAATACATTAAGAGGGTGCCCCTCCAAGAGTGCAGAAGATAAAAATGTAATCCTTGATGAAGATAGGACAATGAGCAAAAATAAATAACAGCATTCAATCAGATTAGGGGGAAGGGTCATGACCCCTGCACCATGCCCCATTATAGTACCCTCTGCACCAGCTAATGGGCAACGTGTAATGAAAATAGAAAATGCTGAACACTCTCAGCAGTTCAAGCAACATCTGTGGAGAGAGAAACAGAGTTAACGGGTGGATTTGAAAGCCCCTCCCTCTGGCAGGGGAGCAATGAAGATTGCCATGGAGGAGATCCGCCACCGACCCCGACGGCAGCAGGCCCCGTACTGACATCGGTGGCAGTGGCGAGGCCTCGTGGCGACCGCCCCACTGCTCGGCGACGAGACCCGCATTAAAATATATAAATGCCTACTTACCATGCAGGTCGCAGTGATTCAGCCATCACGTTGCAATCTTTATTCTGGCGGCCGGCAATACCACGCCTTTGAATCCCCATTCGGGGAAATGAGGCGCAACGCCTGTGGGAGTGGGGAGTGGGGAGTGGGGGTGGAGGAGGTGATTTTCTCTGTGTGGGAGGCGGGGAGCGAGTTTGCAACGCTTCGGATTTGTCGGGGGAGGGTGTAGGGAAGGGGTAAAAGACAAAGGTTCTGAACTTTAGGGGTCATGCAAATGTCAAATTTTCAAGGTTAGGTATTCCGAGGGGGAAAAGGGCAGAATGTTCTGATATACCATTGGGGGTGGGAGAGTGCATGGAAAGGTTATTTTATTCATTTTGACGAAACTTTACAGTAACTGGCCCTTTAAATTTCAAATGCTCATTGAGGGCCGCAAGCCCTTTAAAAATGGCGCCAGCGCATTGGCGCCAGATGCCATTGGCCGTGGGGGCTCGCCCGCCCCCTCCACGTGATCGGGGGTGGGGGGTGGGGCAGCCACCCTGGACATGGTAATGAGCTGCCGCATTTGGAATCGCGGCCAGTCCGTGTAGTGGTCACCGTGCGGGTCGCATTGTTTTACGCATGCCGCCTGTTCCGGCAGCGGAGGCTTAAAATGCGACCCAACGTTTCAGATCGATGACATTTCATTGGATATGGAAGAAGTTAGAGATGGAACAGTTCCTTAAGCAAGTACAGAAGCAGTTAAAGGGAGGCGGGAGAGGGGGATGGTGGTGGGGGGAGAACAAAAAGGAAAGTACTGTGATAGGGTGGAAGACAGGAGAGATTAAATGAGAAAAGGGATGATGGTGCAAGGCAATAGAGGATGGTAATGGGACAAGAAAGGAAACAAAATATGTGTCTAGAGTGGTGTTTCCCAAACCGCTTCGTCCACGGACCACTTAGCTGAGGCACAAGACCCTGCGGATCAACTACCGGTCCTACCCCACCCATTTTTATTTGCCACTGTAAAAAAACTCATCAGAATTAATGGGGTGCTGCTTTTGATGAGACATCAATGAGGTGATGTCTGGTTCCAAGCTGGAGAGCTTCCGTCTCACGTCGGGCTCCACATTCAACCAGTTCTTCTTCTTTGTTTTCAGCCCCACAAGTGTTGGAAATCTGATCTCGCAGTTGTATGTTGTAACAGACACATAAATCTTGCTTATAAAACTACATTGTTGTTGTTTGCACTTAAGACGACTCATGCCATGCGTGCAGGAGAAGGTCTGGCTATGTGGACGTCATGCGAGTCGTGGGGATGAGGGTTCTGGTCTGTGCTCTCGTATGTCCTCGGCTGTGGCGTTGCACAATAGTGACTTGCATTTTGAACAAGCCCGTGGAACACCTGGAGGACCCTCGTGGAGACCACCCTTTGAGAACCGTTGATCTACAGAAAATGTAAACGGCAACGGCAGAACGATTACCAGCACCTGCTCTCCGACAAAATGGAAGCATTGGTTGTGATCTGAAATTTTTGAACTCAGTGTTGAGTCTGGAAAGTTGTTAATGGGCAATGTGTTCTGTTTATCTATTGCTAACTTTCCATGTCCAATTTCCATAGATTATAAGATCACTTCACGCACAGTTAAAAATTATAAAATGTTATGTTTTTTTCATAACTCTTGATAGAGGGGCAGAGGAAGATTTACAAGATCATGAGATAGGTTTTGAAGCAGAGGGCCTTTGACCCATTGCATTTCATCCTTCCAGAACCTTCCTATTTTATCTGTGATGTTCGACACTCGTTTAAACACTTTCTTCAGCTTAATGATACCTTCCAATAATTTTAGGGGGCTTATTTCTGCCATGTCGGGTCACCATCTTAAAATCAGATGTACATCACTTTGCCACTCCAGATGTATAGAGCACAACACCAATACCAATTTATACAGCACTCCTGATCTACACAGAACACCATCATTCCTGATCTATCCAGTGCACCTTCACTCCTGATATATATAGCACACTTTCACACCTGAAGTATACACTGCAGCTCCATTCCAAATTGGGCTGTACAATCCATCCATTCAGAATATTTGGTCTTCTAAGTATGGTATATTGGTGAGGAATATTGGAATTGGCAAGCCTCTTCTTCTTCTTCTTTGGCCTCCTTATCTCGAGAGACAATGGGTAAGTGCCTGGAGGTGGTCAGTGGTTTGTGAAGCAGCGCCTGGAGTGGCTAGAAAGGCCAATTCTAGAGTGACAGACTCTTCCACAGGTGCTGCAGATAAAATTGGTTGCCGGGCTGTTACACAGTTGGCTCTCTCCTTGCGCTTCTGTCTTTTTTCCTGCCAACTACTAAGCCTCTTCGACTCGCCACACTTTAGCCCCGCCTTTATGGCTGCCCGCCAGCTCTGGTGATCACTGGCAACTGACTCCCACGACTTGTGATCAATGTCACAGGACTTCATGTCGCGTTTGTAGTCGTCTTTAAAGTGGAGACATGGACGGCCGGTGGTTCTGATAGCAGTGGCGAGCTCGCTGTACAATGTGTCCTTGGGGATCCTGCCATCTTCCATGCGGCTCACATGGCCAAGCCATCTCAAGCGCCACGGGCTCAGTAGGGTGTATATGCTGGGGATGTTGGCCGCCTCGAGAACTTCTGTGTTGGAGATACGGTACTGCCACCTGATGCCAAGGATTCTCCGGAGGCAGCGAAGATGGAATGAATTGAGATGTCGCTCTTGGCTGACATACGTTGTCCAGGCCTCGCTGCCATAGAGCAAGGTACTGAGGACACAGGCTTGATACACTCGGACTTTTGTGTTCCGTGTCAGTGCGCCATTTTCCCACACTCTCTTGGCCAGTATGGACATAGCAGTGGAAGCCTTTCCCATGCGCTTGTTGATTTCTGCATCGAGAGACAGGTTACTGGTGATAGTTGAGCTTAGGTAGGTCTTATTTCTGCCATGTCGGGTCACCATCTTAAAATCAGATGTACATCTCTTTGCCGCTCCAGATGTATAGAGCACAACACCAATACCAATTTATACAGCACTCCTGATCTACACAGCACACCATCATTCCTGATCTATCCAGTGCACCTTCACTCCTGATATATATAGCACACTTTCACACCTGAAGTATACACTGCAGCTCCATTCCAAATTGGGCTGTACAATCCATCCATTCAGAATATTTGGTCTTCTAAGTATGGTATTTTGGTGAGGAATATTGGAATTAGCAAGCCTATGAAGTCAGTAACTTACTTAACTGGATGAGTTTGTAAGATTTATATACCATGATGTACAAAAGGATATATATACATTTTAAGACTCTTTATTGGCTTTTCCCTTGTGCACCAAAACAAGTTGGCTACACTACCATTTTGTCAGAATACTAAAATCTTGAAAAATACATTTTTATAAAGCAACCGGGCCATTATAAATAAGGAGACAGAGCTACAGATGTTACCTAAAGTAAGAATCTCTTACAGTCCTATCACATTGCACACGAGATAATCCCCTGTCGCCACATACACTCCACAGATCTTGTTCACAGTTTTGACTGTAAAACTGTATTAAGTTTGAACATGAACTGTTTTATATATTACACAGTCTGCCTTGGATGGTAACATAATCACTTAACATCCACCATTACCAATAAAGGGAACAGTGAAATATCTGTTGAAAGAGAGTTTCTTGGTGAATTATAGATGATGAATGGCATTTCTGTCTCAGCCCTGTCTTCAGTGATGTGTAGAATTCCTTCCAGGGCGTTCCAAATCATTGCCTCAACTAGTCCTTACCTTCTGACTAGGTTTCAATAAATGTCACATTTAGATCACCATTTGAAGGTCTCTCACCATGCTTCAATATGCTTGAGTGACAAGGTGTTGAAACCTAATGGGTACCTTTGACGTGCAAATTCACTGTATATGTGTTGCAGGTTCTTGTCCTGGGTTAGACGATGAGCACGCTTGAAGTTCTGTTTGGATTGATGGTTTTGGTTCGTAATTCTGCATTTGATACTGAGATAGACATTAATTGCTCTTTAGTATAGAATCTCTTCAGATTAAGCTCAACTTTTGTCATCACACTCGCCATTGAAAAAGCTGCGAGTCTTTCAGAATTTAGATCCATAGCTGCCTATTTTTTCTGATTTGATATTATACTCTATATAATTTGTGTCCTGTTACAATTTTTTATATGAGTATTTTGGGCTTTGAGCAATAGTGCAAAATGGACAATATGGTCTCAACCGCTTGTTACACATCTTTCCTGATTTCCATTTCCAATGTGGAAATAAAAATCAGGAAAAGAATGAAAGACTTGCATTTATATAGCACCTTTCATGACCACAGGATGTTCCAAAGTGCTTTACAGCCAATTAAGTACTTTTTGAAGTGTTGTACTGTAGGAAATATGGCAACCACTTTGCACACAACAGGCTCCCACAAACAACAAAGTGATAATGACCAGATTTTTTTGGTCATGTTGATTTATGGATAAATATAGGCCAGGACAGTGGGGATAACTTCTCTGTTCCTCCTCAAAATACTCCCAGGGGATCTTTTACATCCATCTGAGAGGGCAGACAATGCCTCAGTTGAACATTTCATTTAAAAGATAGCACCTTGAATAGTGCAGCACTCTCTCAGTACTGCAATGGAAAATTTTTATTAACCAAGTGTCTCAAGGGATATGGAGCAAAGGAAGGTATATGGAGTTAGTTCAAAGATCAGCCATGACCTCATTGAATGGCAGAACAGATTCGAGGGACTAAATGACCGACTCCTTCCGATGTTCCTACGAATTCTTTTTCTTTTCTGGTCCTGTAAGTGCAGAACATGTCTTTTTATTCTGAAACATTGTGAAAGAGTAGAAACTCAATTTGTACAGCATCTATAATATCCATCTTTTGAAAGAATAATTAAGACTTACTCTCTGATAGGATTCTAAAATCCCAGGTCAGTAGAAAGCAGGATTTTAAATTTGTCATTTTTGATTCCTGACCCCATCTGTCACTTCCGAGAAGCCTCTCGCAGATGTGTCAGTAGAGTATCCCCATGGATCTGATGGATCAGTGCTCTGAGATAATATTATTGAGTCTCTAGCCACTCTTTGAGGACGTCTTTCCTATTTCTATGCTGTTACAAGCAATTTCGAAACGGCAATGAGGGACGAAAAAACTCATCTGTCTTCATAATCCAACAAGTGCATAACTGGGCAAAAGGCCCAGGAACAACACCAGAAGGAACGACATCACCTGCTAACACATTAAGGGTACACAGAATATTTTGCCAGAATGGGGAAGTCTTAGGATACTGAGACAAAATTTGATGCAATATTTTCTGAGTGCAGAGTTATAAATAATAAGAGGTTTGTTTTGATAATTCACATAGGAACACCCATTCCTAATGCACTATACCATACATCATCGGGCTCTGTCAAAATTGCTTCTAAGCCAGCTATTAGGAGGTGCATAAAAGAGCCTTTGATTGACTTCAGTTGTCTAACTTTTCCTCCCTTCCTTTATATTGATAAATGTCTCATCTCCACTTGAAGTCTTGGAGCAATCATACTTGGAGCAAAACTTTTATCAAAATGCTATATTGTGAGAACAAAAAGGATTTCCACTAATGTCTACTACAAGAATATCGCCCCCCCCCCCCCCCCCCCCCGCGCCCCCACCAACTCCATCCTCCGATTCCCACAGCTACCTCAATCATAGTTCCTCACCTCAGCTTCCTGTGAGGGCTTTATTCCATTCTCTCAGTTTCTCTACCTCTGGTAAAACCTGGCTACCCGACCAAACCCAACTACATGTGTTGGGTTCGGGTCGGGTCTGTATTCTATGTCCAGCATTCAGGCTCGGGTTCAGTTGGACTGGACTGTACTGTTTTGTTTCATATTGTTTTCATTTTAATCTACAATTTTTTGCTGTTTCAATAATACGTTTTTTATTTTCAGGTCGGGTCAGGCATCTAAAAAAATTAAAGGACTCGGGCTTGGGTGGGCTTCAGATTGGCTGTTGTCGGGTTGGGCCCAGGTCAGGTTTTAATTTTACACCCCAGCCAAGCTTTAATCTCTAGTCTAAGCTGAAAAGTTACAACTTTTCTTCTCAAGATAATCTTAATCATATTCCTGGTCCATTTCTAAGTTACTTTTAATTCTACACTGGGTCAAAGCCAGATCAATGCTGGTTATATTTGCAAAAACCTGTTCTTTTGAGTTACTTCTCTAAGTCTGTGGTTTTGGGTTGTAAATCCCTGTATTACAACAGTTCTTATCTGCACGATAGACACTAATCCACTCATAATCTAATATACACTGAAGACTAGCAAAAAAAAAACAAGCTGTTTCAAAGGTTCTGTCTCTATTTTCTGAGGGCTTTTATGGAACTGATTTCTGTTATAGAGTAAAGCACATCTATTTCATTTAATTATATCAAGTAATGTTTTAGTTCAAAATTTTTTACATTTTTTTTCTCCAGCAATTGATTTTAAGGCTTCATTCCCATTAGTGGCTTGAGATTCCTGACTGGTTTGCTTATCAAGCTGACCTGAAGGTCAGTGGCTACTTTGTTTTTTTCCCTAAGGTCTGATTCCTTAAAGAAGTTTCTGCCAAAATCTCCAAGTCGCACGTATTCCGTTTTAATTTTAATTTTCTCACTTAATTGCAAAGACAAAAATAAAACTTTGAGTTTGAGTTGACTTGTATGAACCAATCAAGTTTGGATTTTGGATTAGAAGCAGGATTTGGTGGAAGTCAACATAAGATCATAAGAAATAGGAGTGGGAGTCGGCCCTTTGGCCCCTCTAGCTTGCTCTGCCAAGCAACAAGATCATGGCTGACCTTCTAACTCAACTACCTTCACATAACCCATATCTCCCGTATCCCTTAATTCCCAAAATTCTATTGACCTCTGTCCGAAATATACTCAATGACTGAGCATCCACAGCTCTCTGGGGTAGAAAATTCCAAAGAGTCACAGCCCTTTGAGTGAAGAAATTTCTCCTCATCTCAGTCCTAAACGGCCGACCACTTATACTGAGACTGTGACCCTGTGTTCTAGATCTCCAGGCAGGGAAACATGCTCCCAGCATCTACCCTGTCAAGCCCCTTAAGAATTTTATATTTTTCACTTGGAAGAGCTCTCGTTCTTCTAAACTCCAGGGAATATAGGCCTAGTCTAATCAATCTCTCCTCATACAATAATCTCCTCATCCCAGGAACCAGTCGAGTTCTGAAGGTCATCGACCTGAAACATTAACTCTGTTTGTCTCACCACAGATGCTGCCAGAACTGGAGTATTTCTAGTATTTTCTGTTTTCATTTCAAATCTCCAGCATCCACAGTATTTTGCTTTTGTACCAGTCTAGTGAACCTTCATTGCACTCCCTCTCGGGCAAGTATGTTTTTCCTTAAGTATCAAGACCAAACCTTCACACAGTACTCCAGGTGTGGCCTCGCCAATCCCCTGTATAATTGTAGTAAGACTTCTTAACTCTTATACACCAATCCCTTTGTAACAAAAGCTAACATACCATTTGTCTTTCTAATTGCTTGCTGTACCTGCATGTTAACTTTCTGTGATTCCTGTACAAGGACACCCAGGTCCTTCTGAATGCAAACATTTCCTGGTCTCTCACTATTCAAAAGATATTCTGCCTCTCTTTCCCTACCAAAGTAGATCACTTCACACTTTGTCACATTGTATTCCATCTGTCATGTTCTTGCCCAGTCATCCAATCTGGATCTATCGCTCTGCAGCTCTTTGCATCCTTCTCACTGCTTACTTTCCTACTTAAGTACAGTGTCAGGCAACCCCCCCCACCATCTGCCTAGACTGAGGCACACATGATTTTACCACATGAACATTAAAACTTAAAATTGCAAGCCCCTGACTGGAAGGACATTTGCATAGAACTAGCAGTGTTGGAACAAAAGGGACTCAGTAGTTACTTCCCCAATAATACAGAAGTGGTCAGACCAGTTTTAGTCACATGACGAACTGGCTGTTGCAGAGAATTTGAACTTGTAATAAAGGATTTTGAAGAGACTGTTCCATGTAAGGAGCTAGTCACACGACTAACCTGCTGGGCAACCTGGGAGTTTTTTTGACTTTGAACTCCCAACAAAGGAATTGGAACAGAGAATGCTGTGTGCTCATGGACTGAGAACATCTCCTCTCCTGTCTGCCTGCCTCCATCTCTTTCCACGGAACTGAATCTTGTGAAAACACGTGAAACTCAAAGAGAGAAAGGTTTCCTACATAAACAAGGTTTTAAGAAGACTACTGGGCCCCAACAAAATGCAAGACCATATCTTCAATCAAGGACTACAGCGAGCTCAAGAAACAGTAACAAGATATTGCCTCAAACTGTTATACTTAATCTTTTCCTCTGCTCTTTTCTGTCCCTATCTGCATGTTTATATCACGTGTGCATACTAGCATGGTCACGTCGTATATCTGTAGGTGTGAACCGTATTAGAGTTTAAGTTTAACGTTTAATTAATTTCATCTTTCTTCTTCAAACCACAGAAAGCCTATTTGTGCTCATTTCTTTGCCTTATAATTGGAAAGTTGTGAACAAGGATTCACAAAAAGGGGAGCTCAAAACACAGTGTGTGAAAAATTAAACCCTGTTACAATAAAACCAGGTGCAGATAGTAACAGACCCCCTAGACAACTTTCGCACCTGGTCGTAACAACAGTCATGGTGGAATTCCTCCAACCTAAGAGAGTGTAATTGTGGAATATGTTGCCAGGGGAAACAGTCAAGTAGACAGTGGCTTAGGGGCACAACAAGATGTGTTTCTACAGAGAGGAGGCATTGAGGAATAGAAGGCGAGTAAAAAAGTAAGAAAGACTTGAATTTATGGTTCGCCTTTTATGGTTAAAGGACCTCCCAAAGGACTTTACAGCCAATGAGGTACTTTTAAAGTGTAGTCACTGCTGTAATGTCGGAAAAGTGGCAGCCAATTTGCACACAGCAAGCTCGCACAATCTGATAATGACCAGAGCATCACAGCCTCACAGCTCCAGCGACCCGGGTTCGGTTCTGGGTATTGCCTGTGCGGAGTTTGCAAGTTCTCCCTGTGATCACGTGGGTTTCCTCCGGGTGCTCCAGTTTCCTCCCACATACCAAAGACTTGCGGGTTGACAAGTAAATTGGCCATTGTAAATTGCCCCTAGTGTAGGTAGGAGAATTGAGGGAAGGTGGGGATGTGAGAGGGAAATGGGATTAATGTAGGGTTAGTATAAATGGGTGGTTGATGGTTAGCACAGACTCGGTTGGCCGAAGGGCCTGTTTCAGTGCTGTATCTCTCTATGACTCCATGACTCTATAATCTGCTTTCGTGATGATGATCAAGGGATAAACATTGCCAGGACACCTGAAACAGAACATAAATTTCTCCCTTAATGAGTGTCTGCCTGAGAAAGCACTTTAGAAGTTAGATATAAATGCTAGTCTTTCTTAATTTTTCTTTTTACATAACATTTTAGCACACACAGATAAGCTGACTGTTAGCTGCACTTTGCTATATTTCTTTAAAACTGACTGCTCGCTACAAAAATATTTTTTATATGCGTTGGCGAAGGACGAGAAAGCTGACCTGTGTATTAAAAAAGTCTTCCAATGACATCTATTGTCAAGATCACTAGGTTGTCACAGCAGAGATCAAATTTAGGAGTACACTCTCAGTTCTGACCTCTGACCTGACTCTGTACTCCAGCAGTGTGATTGGCAGTAACCAGGAGGGAGGTGAATGCAGAGGTCAGCAGCATGAGCACTACACAAAGTATGTGTTTACTGAAACGAGTTCTCTTTGCTAAAAGTCATGAATAGCTGCATACCAGATGGTGCTAATGCAGTGTTGTTAACAGGTAGCTTGACTTTATTGTAACCCATGCAACAGGGGAATAACAATCATGCTAGTTGGATGGTTACTGCAGTCTCAGAAAGTTAAAATGGTGCCACACAATGCAAGTTTTGCCTGTTCCAATTTTGGGAAAATTTGCATTTTGCACGGAATGTTCATGTTAAAATAAAGACTTCCATTTATTTGTTACAACCTCAGGATGTCCCAAAACGCTTTACAGCCAATGAAGTATTTTTGAACTGTAGTCCCTCTTGCAATGCAGGAAACATGGCAGCCAATTTGCACACAGCAAGATCCCACAAACAGCAATGTGATAATGACGAGATCATCTGGTTTTTAGTGATGTTCGTTGAGGGCTGAATAACGTCTAGGACTCTGGGGGAGATCTCCCCTGCTGTTTTTTTTTAAATAGTCCAGTGGGATCTTTTACATCAACCTGAGAGGGTAGATGAGGCCTCAGTTCAATGCTTCAACCAAAAGGCTGTGCCTAGTGCCTTTGTCCTCAAGGTTCAGGTATGGGGATTAAATCCACAACCTGCTGATTCAAAGGCTATCACTGAGCTACAGCTGATACAATGGTTAGTGGTAGCAAGCAGTGGCATCAGTAGGGCATGTGATTCAGTGAAGCACAAAGCTTCACCACATATAGATAGTCACTGAGATATCCAATAAGGAATTCCAGAGAAACTTCTTTACTCGGAGAGTATTGAGAATGTAGAACCTGCCACCACATGGACTGGTTGAGGTGATTAGCAGAGATTCATTTAAGGGCAAGCTATACGAGAAAAGAGAGAAAGGAACAGAAGGATATGGTGATAGGGTGAGGTGAATTTCAATGAGGAGTGCAGGAGAGCATACCAGGAGCAGTACCAGGCATACCTCACTTACCTTGGGTCTGGGCTCCAATGCTGGACCTTGCCCCAGGCCTGGTGTAGTACCAGCAGTGGCCACTGCTCCCAGTGGTGCTGTCAATACTACTGAGCTGCCAGTCCTCTGATTGGCAGACAGCTCTTGGAGGTGGGGTACCTGTCCTTAAAGGGGCAGGGATCCCAGCGCCAGGTAGTTAATTGCTTGAGCACCATTGAATTGCATCGGGGTGGGGAGGAGGGGGGGGGGGTGCTCTGAGATCCCAAGGTGGGGTTCCCCTCACCTTTTCAGCCCAGCACTGGGATCCCATCCGCCTCGACTAAATTCAGCCCTATATCGCCATTCCTTTACTGTCGCTGGGTCAAAATCCTGGAACTCTCCCTAACAGCACTGTGGGTGTACCTACACCACACTGGCTGCAGCAGTTCAAAATAGCAGCTCATCACTAACTTCTCAAGGACAATTAGGGATGGGCGATAAATGCTGACCTTGCCAGCGATGCCCACATCCCAAGAATGAATTTAAAAAAGTAAGGTGGGAGGAGGCTTGTGTGGAGCACAAACATTGGCGTGGAACTGTTGGGCCTATTTTTGCACTGCAAATTCTATTAAATTCCTCATGTTCAGCATTACTAAACATTTTCAAGAATGGACAGTGAATCCATCACAATTTGATTACACCTAGCTGGTTTTGCAGGTGTAAAATGAGGACCAAAGCATCCAATATGTGCCATATTGTTAAAGGCAGAAACAGAAGTGTCCAGGACCTTGAAACAAGTTCTAGCCCCTTTGCATATGTAAACAAGGGGCCTAATGGCTGATGAGGCCCTTTCCCAATATTGAGCCCTGAATGCAGCCAGTGCTATCCAAGAGGTACGTTTGTTGAAAAATACTTTGCTGAAAGTGGAACCAGGAGGGCAAGAATGTTCCTTCCAGATCTACTGCAATGGCAAAAATCTCTCAGCCCTTCCCTGATCGCTTCCAGCCCCACACCCCCAACATCTCTCAATCACTGCCCTCCCCATTGCCTACTCCCTCTGGATCACATGCCCCCACACATCCATTTGACAACAGTTAAATGGTACATTCTCAAAAAATAAAGACTCCAATATAAGAACATCTTATCTCAAAGGTTGCAAGGTTGCTTTCATTAGGCATGTGCAGAATAACCCAATTACATTTTCAGAAAATAATGTCAGCAGCACCAAAACCTCCCTGCTCCTCTCCTCATTCCATCTTTCATTGGCTTGAAAAAACAAAATCCGAATTTCTTAGTTGGAAAAAAATGAGAGCTGGGTACGACCAAATCTGTTTTATTCTTAATGCCGCCGAATGTCACTTCTCAAAATATTGTTATTGGATTTCCTTTCCCGCTAACTTTGAAAAATTCAATCTTGAAAATATTCCTAAGCAAACAGATTTTTTTTGGCAGTGAATTGGTCAGGTATTTTCCAAGTGCTCCTGTTTTGTGACATCAGTGATGTCATCAAGATGCAGAGTCCAGGATTTATATGCGGTCAGGATAACTGTGCGTGCAAAGTATATTTGGATAGATTCTGCTCAAGTATTGGAGTTACAGTTTATACTATAAACTGGATAATGGATTTACCATGCCTTTAATAAAAACTACTGGTGCTTTTGCAATGATGGTTGATGAAAGCTTGATGTGGCGAACATCAATTAAATATGCAGTTGATTCTCGTTGACTTCAATTGTTTTACTGAAGGAATCAGATTTCTGTAGAGGCTAATTAAATAATTTGGTTTGATTCCTTGTGCCAGAAAGCCCCCAAAAATTGATCCATAGCACATGTTGGAACAAAAGCTCAGTCTACTGCCAAGATTGCAAAAGAATGTTGGTATGTATATAATTATGTGGGCAAGTATGATGCTTTTTGTTCGGAGACAGGGGCTGCAGAATTCGGCTTCTTAGAGCCCTGTTTCTTGACATCATGAGCGCCATTTGGTGTCTGCAGCATACTGGCAACTTCTAATGCGAGCCTTGCCAGGTGCCACTTTGGTAAGGGCATTAGCGCGCATGCAGGGAGCAACCGCCAGAAATATGCAGCGTAGGCAGATCATGATGTCAATCAGCATGGAACGCTGATTTGATGCCACATTTCCCTGGCAGGGAAGAAACCATGATCAGTGGCCTTTGATCCTGTTCCAGGTAGGTTTTGAGTGAAATGGCTGCAACCAATTCTAGAGCTTCAGGCCAGGGAGAGCATAACACCTTTTGGGTGGCGGTGAAGGATAAGGAAGGAGGTGCAGCGGTTGACCGTACCTTCTTCATTAAGAAAATCCTTATTGATTGCTGTGGATTCCAAGCTGTGGACATCTTCTCCCTGCAGGACTTCCCCAGCAGTGGATATTTCCATGTGACTTTCAAGAAGGTGGCGGGATGCATCAAGTTCCTGAGGGTGTTCAAGGAGAAGGGAAACCAGGTGCCGCTGTCGATCCTCACAGTGGAGCCACTCTTCACACTGCTATCGCAACGTGACCGGGTGGTGACAATTCACCTCTATAACCCCCATGTTCCTGTGGTGGATGTACTCACCTTCCTCACCAGGTACATTGAGGTGGTCGGCAGCAGCACTGATGTCAAGGACCCATTTGGGATTTGGACCAGCAAGCGGCAGGTCAAGGTGACCTCGAAGGTCGATGCCAATTAAGCCATCATCCACCCTCCCTCCAGCTTCACTATCGGGGGAAGTCGAGGCTTCCTGGTCTACGCGGGGCAGCCCAGAGTTTGGCACACCTGTGGAAAATCTGGACATGTGGCAGCTAAGTGCAGCACAGTCATCTGCAAGAAGGAAGGCCATCAGACCAAGGACTGTAAACAGAGTAAGTGCTGCAACCTGTGTGGTGAGGCAGGACACCTCGACAAAACCTGCCCCAAACGCTACCTCAGTTATGCTCAGGCGACAAGGTCCAAGGAAAGGCTGGGAGAAGGAACATTGAACGCATCTGGTGCTGGGAAGGAGACAAGCAACCCTCTCCGCAGCGAGGAAAGTCTAGCTGAGAAGGAGAAGAAAGGGGAGGCAGCTGCAACCAGTGACCCAACACCTACCCCGTTGCAGGAAACCCTTCCTCTCCAGACAGAATCAATGGAGCAGGAGGCAGCAGATGAACAAACAGGTCAGTGGCAAGTGGTACAAAGGAAAACCACAAAGAAAAAACCTCCAAAAAAGGAACAGGCCACCACCCAAACCATTGGCAAGAGGAGGCTACCATCTGAGACAGACTACGGCAGCTCCTCCTCACTGGACGAGGAAGGGACGGAACAACGGCACCTGCAAAAGAAGCGACAGAGCTCAAAGGATCTGGAAGATAAAGCCCCCCAGCTCCGGGGCACTGGAAGCTGTGATGGGCCCAGCGTGACCTGAACCCAAAGCGATGAACCCAGCAACATGCCTAGCGCATCCCAGCTCCGGGACACCGAAAGCAAAGAGGTGTTGGGTGCACTCCAGCTCCGGAAATCCGGGAGCAGTGATGTCTTCAAGGAGGAACAGAGGAGAAAGATACCAACAGCAGAGGACAGCCCAAGCCTTGCTGCCTACAAGACACCCCCGATGTCACCCCAGTGAAACAAACCCTGCATGAGAAACCAGGAGGGGTTTCTGAGCCCAACGAATGTGAAACAGCTTGCGCACACTATGGGTATGCAGGAACATCCCAAAGGACTGGGACTAACAAGGACAAATGGTATGGGAAGCAACAACTAACTTTAAAAAAAAAATGGGTACTAGGATTGCTTCAATTAATGTGCATAGCATTAAATCCACTACGCGATGTGTTTCAATCTTGGATTACCTCGCCAAGGTCAAAGCCGACCTACTGTTTCTGCAGGAGTGTGGAATACCACACCTTAGCACCTGCAGGAAATGGTCGCGATGGTGGTCCCACGGGCCATCGATCTGGTCAGGGGGCAAAGATTCCCGTTCCTCCGGCCTGGGTATTCTGCTGCGGGGAGGTAACTTCACCATCTCCGAAGTTAAGGAGGTGGTGGGCGGTCGCCTCCTTGTAGCAGATGTAATGTACAACAATGCTCTGCTCTGGTTGATCAACATGTACGCCCCGGTTCAATGCAGCGAGCGGCTGACTGTCTTAGCAGCTCCCATTGCTACTGGTGACATCCAGGCCAATCATTCTAGGTGGTGATTTCAACTGCATCATCGATGCAGCTGGACGATCCGGCAGTGACGACAGCAAACTGGACGCTACGTCCAGATTCCTAATGGAAACAGTAAAAGATGCCAAACTGCACGATGTCTTCAGCAAACCTGCAGATGGAGCGCAGCGTAGATACACCTGGTCAAGATCAGACCGGTCTGCCTGTTCCAGGATTGACTTCCTGTTTGTGTCCCGTGCTGTCACGGTCAGATCCACCGATGTTCAGCCGGTGTTCTTCTCCAGCCATTGCCTCTTACTGGCTGACTGTCACTTACAGGACGACCAGCGGGTTGGCAGGGGGACATGGAAGCTCAATGCTACCCTGCTAACCCCAGAGAACTTTGAGGAACTCAAAGGGATTACAAAGGTTGCAGCACCGTGAAACCCCTCTGAGTCTCCAGTTCACTGGTGGGAGGCGATCAAGGAGAAGATCAAGAGGTTTTTTATCTTCAAAGGTGTTCAGAAGGCGAGAGAGAGACAGAGGGAAATGTCCCGACTCCAGAAAAGAATGCAAAATCTGCTCCGGCTGTAGTCGATGGGGGTCGAGGTCAAGGAGGATCTCCAAGAGGTGAAGAGCCAGCAGGCCTTGCTCTTCACGGAGGCCTCCAAGATCATCTTCTGGTCCAGAGTCCGCATTGAACAGGATGGGACGTGCTTGCGTTACTTCTTCCAAAAGGTACCACAGAGAGAGCTCTGTGATCAGCAGCCTGAAGGAAGAGGATGGTTTGGTAAAGTCTTTGTAGTCCGACATACTAAGGATCAGTATACTGAGGATCAGTAGCACCGTCAGGTCAGACTACCTGAAGGTGCTGGGGATATGGTTTGGAAGGGATGGGGCGTGCGCCAAAACCTGGAAGGAGCGAGTAGCCAGGGTACACCATAAACTGAGCATGTGGGATCAGCGATCTCTCTCCATTGTGGGTAAGAACCTGGTCATCAGGTGCGAGGCGCTCCCGTTGTTGCTGTATGTGGTGCAAGTCTGGCCCATATCCCACTCCTGCGCCGTGGCAGTCACCCAAGACATTTTCCTCTTTATCTGGAGATGCAAAATGGATCGGGTCCGAAGGGACACGATGTTCGAACCTCTGGATAAGGGCGGGAAAAATATACCCAACATCGCCCTCATCCTGATGACCACTTTCGTTTGGGGTTGCATCAAGCTGTGCGTACAGCCCCAGTACGCAAACACCAAGTATCACAACGTGTTTTGAGGTTCTATCTGTCCCTGGCGTTGCGAAGGATTGGTCTGATCACATTGCAGCGGAACACTCCAGCCAGTTGGACCGTGCTGTATCACCTACCCTTAGTGGGAAAGTTTCTGCAGGAAAACACTTTTGACCACCAATCCATCAGGCAGTGGGCTGCATGGAATGTCCTCAAGACCCTATGGGAAAAGGAGATGGTGGATCCGGTCGGATGGTTCCCCGAGAAGACTGCCAAAGTCTGCTTTGGAATGCCTCATCACCAGAACTTTCAAACAAGCACCAAGACGTAGCTTGGCTGGTGGTGAGAAGGGCCCTCCCCGTCAGATCCTTCCTGCATGCCCGGAGTCTCGCCACCACGCCCCCCCCCCACCTTCCACACACTGCCCTCGAGGTGGCTGCGGTGAGGAAGAGACAGTTGCCCACCTCCTTCTGGAATGTGTCTTTGCAAAGCAGGTGTGGAAAGAGATGCAGTGATTTTTGTCGAGGTTCATCCCGAGCAGCTCTGTAACACAGGAGTCTCTGCTCTGTGGGCTGTTCCCAGGAACACACACCGAGATAAACATCAACTGCTGCTGGACGACCATCAATTTGGTGAAAGACGCTCTTTGGTCTGCCCGAAACTTGCTGGTCTTCCAGCACAAAGAGTTGTCCACGACCGAGTGTTGCAGACTGGCACATTCCAAGGTCCAGGACTACGTGCTGAGGGACGCACTAAAGCTTGGGGCAGCCACTGCAAAGGCTCAATGGGGAAAGACCACTGTGTAAGGTCCTCCCACCAAAGTGAACTGAGGGGCTGGACCCATGGGAAACCCCTCGGGCTATATACACCAGATATGAGTTTGCTGTAAAATGTACATGGCATGTAAAATGGAATGGAAGGGTTGTGAGGCAACTCACTCCTGTATTGAAGAAAATTGATTTCCTTTGCACTCTTTGGAATGTCAACTTGGTACTGTTTTGAACTGGTTTATAATGCATATTTTACAGATTTTTATGAATAAAATATATTTTTGGGGAAAAAAAGAGATTTGTTGCCAAGCTGCCATTTTGGAGCTCAATGCTCCAACTAATTCTGTCTCTTAAATACACACAGGTGAACACACCTTCAGGACCCCTCCCCGCCACCAGTGCTATTCAAAGGGATCATCAGCTGCTTCCAGGTTGGTTGCTGATTGATTTCTACTGGCTCTTACTGTGATTGTAGAAATGTTTGGAGATTTCTAGTATTCCTAAAGTTGATGAAGTCTACAGTAAAAGCTGGCTCAGGTCTGCAAATGAGATCCGACCTGAGCCCGAGGGAACCCCATCCGGCCCCGAGCCCGACCCGGATCGAGTCCTTCCATTTTTTCCCGCGCTCGACCCTGCCCGACCATCAGTAAACCTACCTTCCGTTTTTCACTTTGTTGCTTGCCTGCACAAGCTTAAAATAACTGTAAAAAAACCACCTTTGGAGTCCAAAAAGTAAATTAACATTAGAGTCACTTACCTGAGGTGGTGATAGAGCGTGTCTGATCCGGCCCGAATGCCGGACCTGGAAGTGCGACCCGTCCTGATCCGAACCAAACACATGCCGTCGGGTCCTGTCGGGTTCGGGTCGGGTAGCAGGTCTTTAGTCTACAGGGAGTGGTGTGGCAGCTGCTGCAGGACTTTGTCCTGACTGCAAGGATTCTGCACAAATCACTTGGTCCCAGGCACGAGTGCGGTACTTTGCGTTTGCCTTGGACTACAGCATCGATAGGGAGAATGAGCAGAGGTGACACAGAGCAGGTCGAGCTGCTGGAAGGGGAGAACGGCTCAAGGACCTGCAGGGGAGGGAAAGTCTGCAGTTTGTAAATCAGAAGAGATTATCGGATGAGGGGGAAGTTGGATGTGAGGAGGAGGATTAGGTGTCGGAGCCACAGGGTTAGTTAGAATTAGAATTAGAATTAGAATATTACAGCGCAGTACAGGCCCTTCGGCCCTCGATGTTGCGCCGATCATCTGACCTACACTATTCCATTTACATCCATATGTCTATCCAATGACCACTTAAATGCCCTTAAAGTTGGCGAGTCTACTACTGTTGCAGGCAGGGCGTTCCACACCCCTACTACTCTCTGCGTAAAGAAACTACCTCTGACATCTGTCCTATATCTTTCACCGCTCAACTTAAAGCTATGTCCCCTCGTGAGAAGACCGCCCCATGTCTCTGTATCAAAGAATCAGGGGATGAGTAGACCGCCCCCTGTCTCTGTATCACGAATTTAGGGGATGAGTCGACCGCCCCCCTGTCTCTGTATCACAGACTCAGTGGATGAGTAGACCGTCCCCTGTCTTTGTATCACAGACTCAGTGGTTGAGCAGACTGCCCCCTGTCTCTGTATCACAGACTCGGGGGAATTAGAATTAGAATATTACAGCGCAGTACAGGCCCTTCGGCCCTCGATGTTGCGCCGATCATCTGACCTACACTATTCCATTTACATCCATATGTCTATCCAATGACCACTTAAATGCCCTTAAAGTTGGCGAGTCTACTACTGTTGCAGGCAGGGCGTTCCACGCCCCTACGACTCTCTGCGTAAAGAAACTACCTCTGACATCTGTCCTATATCTTTCACCCCTCAACTTAAAGCTATGTCCCCTCGTGTTTGCCATCCTCATCCGAGGAAAAAGACTCTCACTATCCACCCTATCTAACCCTCTGATTATCTTGTATGTCTCTATTAAGTCACCTCTCCTCCTCCTTCTCTCCAATGAAAACAACCTCAAGTCCCTCAGCCTTTCCTCGTAAGACCTTCCTTCCATACCAGGCAACATCCTAGTAAATCCCCTCTGCACCCTTTCCAAAGCTTCCACATCCTTCCTATAATGCGGTGACCAGAACTGCACGCAATACTCAAGGTGCGGCCTCACCAGAGTTTTGTACAGCTGCATCATGACCTCGTGGCTCCGAAACTCGATCCCCCTACTAATAAAGGCTAACACACCATATGCCTTCTTAACAGCCCTATTAACCTGGGTAGCAACTTTCAGGGATTTATGTACCTGGATACCAAGATCTCTCTGCTCATCTACACTACCAAGAATCTTCCCATTAGCCCAGTACTCTGCATTGCTGTTACTCCTTCCAAAGTGAATCACCTCACACTTCTCCGCATTAAACTCCATTTGCCATCTCTCAGCCCAGCTCTGCAGCCTATCTATGTCCCTCTGTACCCTACAACACCCTTCGACACTATCCACAACTCCACCGACCTTCGTGTCATCCGCAAATTTACTAACCCACCCTTCTACACCCTCATCCAGGTCGTTTATAAAAATGACAAACAGCAGTGGCCCCAAAACAGAACCTTGCGGTACACCACTAGTAACTAAACTCCAGGATGAACATTTGCCATCAACCACCACCCTCTGTCTTCTTTCAGCTAGCCAATTTCTGATCCAAAGCTCTAAATCACCTTCAACCCCATACTTCCCTATTTTCTGCAATAGCCTACCGTGGGGAACCTTATCAAACGCCTTACTGAAATCCATATACACCACATCCACGGCTTTACCCTCATCCACCTGTTTGGTCACCTTCTCGAAAAACTCAATAAGGTTTGTGAGGCACGACCTACCTTTCACAAAACCGTGCTGACTATCGCAAATGAACTTATTCTTTTCAAGATGATTATAAATCCTGTCTCTTATAACTTTTTCCAACATTTTACCCACAACCGAAGTAAGGCTCACAGGTCTATAATTACCAGGGCTGTCTCTACTCCCCTTCTTGAACAAGGGGACAACATTTGCTATCCTCCAGTCCTCCGGCACTACTCCTGTCGACAATGACGACATAAAGATCAACAACAACTGCTCTGCAATCTCCTCCCTGGCTTCCCAGAGAATCCTAGGATAAATCCCATCTTGCCCAGAGGACTTATCTATTTTCACTCTTTCCAAAATTGCTAACACCTCCTCCTTGTGAATCTCAATCCCATCTAGCCTAGTAGGCTGTATCTCAGTAATCTCCTCGGCAACATTTTCTTTTTCTACTGTAAATACTGACGAAAAATATTCATTTAACGCTTCCCCTATCTCCTCTGATTCCGCACACAACTTCCCACTACTATCCTTGATTGGCCCTGTTCTAACTCTTATCATTCGTTTATTCCTGATATACCTATAGAAAGCCTTAGGGTTTTCTTTGATCCTATCCGCCAATGACTTCTCGTGTCCTCTCCTTGCTCTTCTTAGCCCTCCCTTTAGATCCTTCCTGGCTAGCTTGTAACTCTCAAGCGCCCTAACTGAGCCTTCACGTCTCATCCTAACATAAGCCGCCCTCTTCCTCTTGACAAGCGCTTCAACTTCTTGAGTAAACCACGGCTCCCTCGCTCGACAACTTCCTCCCTGCCTGACAGGTACATACTTATCAAGGACTCGCATTAGCTGCTCCTTGAATAAGCTCCACATTTCGTTTGTGCCCATCCCCTGCAGTTTCCTTCCCCATCCTACGCATCCTAAATCTTGCCTAATCGCGTCATAATTTCCTTTCCCCCAGCTATAATTCTTGCCCTGCGGTATATACCTGTCCCTGCCCATCGCTAAGGTAAACCTAACCGAATTGTGATCACTATCGCCAAAGTGCTCACCTACATCTAAATCGAACACCTGGCCGGGTTCATTACCCAGTACCAAATCCAATGTGGCATCGCCCCTGGTTGGCCTGTCCACATACTTTGTCAGAAAACCCTCCTGCACACACTGGACAAAAACAGACCCATCTAAAGTACTCGAACTATAGTATTTCCAGTCAATATTTGGAAAGTTAAAGTCCCCCATAACCACTACCCTGTTACTCTCGCTCCTGTCGAGAATCATCTTCGCTATCCTTTCCTCTACATCTCTGGAACTATTCGGAGGTCTATAGAAAACTCCCAACAGGGTGACCTCTCCTCTCCTGTTTCTAACCTCGGCCCATACTACCTCAGTAGACGAGTCCTCAAACGTCCTTTCTGCCGCTGTAATACTTTCCTTGATTAACAATGCCACACCCACCCCCCTTCTTTTACCATCTTCTCTGTTCTTACTGAAACATCTAAAGTAGACCACCCCATGTCTCTGCATCACAGACTCGGGGGATGAGTAGACCGCACACAGTTTCTGTATCACAGACTCGGGGGATGAGTAGACCGCACACAGTCTCTGTATCACTGATTCAGGGGATGAGTAGACCGCCTTCTGCCCGTGTATCACAGACTCGGGGGATGAGTAGACCGCACACAGTCTCTGTATCACTGACTCGGGGGATGAGTAGACCGCCGCCTGTCTCTGTATAACAGACTCATGGGATGAGTAGAACGCCCCCTGTCTCTGTATCACAGACTCAGGAGATGAGTAGACCACTGCCTGTCTCTGTATCACAGAGCCCGGGGATGAGTCGAGCGCCCCCTGTCTCTGTATCACACACTCGGGTGATGAGTAGACCGCCCCCTGTCTCTGTATCACAGACTCAGGGGATGAGTCGACCGCCCCCGTCTCTGTATCACACACTCGGGGGATGAGTAGACCGCCCCCTGTCTCTGTATCACAGAGCCCAGGGATGAGTAGAGCGCCCCCTGTCTCTGTATCACAGACTCAGGGGGTGAGTACACCGCCCCCTGTTTCTGTATCATTGATACAGGGGATGAGTAGACCGCCCCCTGTCTCTGTATCACACACTCGCGGGATGAGTAGACCGCCCCCTGTCTCTTTATCACTGACCCAGGGGATGAGCAAACTGCCCCTTGTCTCTGTATCTCAGATTCAGGGGATGAGTAGACCACTGCCTGTCTCTGGATCACAGACTCAGGGGATGAGTAGAGCGCCCCACTGTCTCTGTATCATACACTCGGGGGATGAGTAGACCGCCCCCTGTCTCTGGATCACAGTCTCAGGGTATGAGAACACCGCCCCCTGTTACTGTTTCATTGATTCAGGGGATGAGTAGACCGTCCCCTGTCTCAGTATCAGAGACTCAGAAGATGAGTAGACCGCCCCCTGTCTCTGTATCACAGACTCAGGGGATGAGCAGACCGCCCCATGTTTCTGTATCATTGATTCAGCGGATGAGTAGACCGCCCCCTGTCTCTGTGTCACAGACTCAGGGGATGAGTAGACCGCCCCCTGTCTCTGTATCACAGACCCAGGGGATGAGCAAACTGCTCCTTGTCTCTGTATCTCGGACTCAGGGGATGAGTACACCGCCCCCTGTTTCTGTATCATTGATTCTGGGGATGAGTAGACCGCTCCCTGTCTCTCTGTTACAGACTCAGGGGATGAGTAGACCGCCCCCTTTCTCTTTATCACTGACCCAGGGGACGAGCAAACTGCCCCTTGTCACTGTACCTCAGATTCAGGGGATGAGTAGACCGACCCATGTCTCTGTATCACAGACTCAGGGGATGATTAATCTGCCCCCTGTCGCTGCATCATAGACTCAGGTGATGTGCAGACCTCCCCCTGTCACTGTCTCACAGACTCAGGGTATGAGTAGACCGTCCCCTGTCTCTGGATCACACACTCGGGGGAAGAGTAGACCGCCCCCTATCTCTGTATCTTAGACTCAGGGGAAGTGTAGACCTCCCCCTTTCTCTGTATCACAGACTCAGGGGATGAGTTGACCGCCTCCTGTCTCTGTATCACAGACTCAGGGGATGAGTAGACCGCCCCCTTTCTCTGTATCACAGACTCAGGGTATGAGTTGACCGCCCCCTGTCTCTGTATCACAGACTCAGGGGATGAGTTGACCGCCTCCTGTCTCTGTATCACAGACTCAGGGGATGAGTTGACCGCCCCCTTTCTCAGTATCACACACTCGGGGGATGAGTAGACCGCCCCCTGTCTCTGTATCATTGATTCAGCGGATGAGTAGACCGCCCCCTGTCTCTGTGTCACAGACTCAGGCGATGAGTAAACTGCCACTCGTCTCTGTGTCACAGACTCAGGGAATGAGTAGACCGCCCCCTGTCTCTGTATAACAGACTCAGAGGATGAGTAGACCGCCCCCTGTCTCTGTATAACAGACTCAGAGGATGAGTAGACCGCCCCCTGTCTCTGTGTCACAGAGTCAGTTAATGAGTGGACCGTCCCCTGTCTCTGTATCACAGACTCAGTGGATGAGAAGACTGCCCCCTGTCTCTGTATCAAAGACTCAGGGGATGAGTAGACCGCCCCTTGTCTCTGTATCACAAATTTAGGGGATGAGTAGACCGCCCCCTGTCTCTGTATCACAAACTGAGGGGATGAGTAGACCGCCCCCTGTCTCTGTATCATAGACTCAGGGGAAGAGTAGACCGCCCCCTGTCTCTGTATCATAGACTCAGGGGATGTGTAGACCGCCCCCTGTCTCTATATCAGAGGCTCAGGGTATGAGTAGACCGCTCCCTGTCTCTGTATCACACACTCGCGGGATGAGTAGACCGCCCCCTGTCTCTTTATCACTGACCCAGGGGATGAGCAAACTGCCCCTTGTCTCTGTATCTCAGATTCAGCGGATGAGTAGATCACTGCCTGTCTCTGTATCACAGACTCAGGGGATGAGTAGACCGCCCCGTTTGTCTGCATCACAGACTCAGGGGATGAGTACACCGCCCCCTGTTTCTGTATCATTGATTCAGTGGATGAGTAGACCGCCCACTGTCTCTGTATCACAGAATCAGGGGATGAGTAGACCGCCCCATGTCTCTGTATCATAGACTCAGGGGATGAGTAGACCGCCCCCTGTCTCTGTATCACAGACTCAGGGGATGAGTACACCGCCCCCTGTTTCTGTATCATTGATTCTGGGAATGAGTAGACCGCCCCCTGTCTCTCTGTCACACACTCAGGGGATGAGTAGACTGCCCCCTGTCTCTTTCTGACTTACCCAGGGGATGAGCAAACTGCCCCTTGTCACTGTATCTCAGATTCAGGGAATGAGTAGACCACTGCCTGTCTCTGTATCACAGACTCAGGGGATGGGTAGACCGCCCCCTTCCTCTCTATCACAGACCCAGGGGATGAGTAAACTGCCCCTTGTCTCTGTATCTCACACTCAGGGAAAGAGCTAACTGCCCCCTATCTCTGGATCACACGCAGGGGATGAGTACCCCACCCCCTTCCTCTCTATCACAGACCCAGTGGATGAGTAAACTGCCCCCTGTCTCTGTCTTCTGGACTCAGGGAATGAGTAGAGCGCCCCCTGTCTCTGTATCTCACACTCAGGGAAAGAGTTAAACGCCCCCTATCTCTGTATAACAGACTCATGGGATGAGTAGACTGCCCCCTGTCTCTGTATCACAGACTCAGGAGATGAGTAGACCGCACCCTTCCTCTCCATCACAGACCCAGGGCATGAGTAAACCGTCCCCTGTCTCTATCTCACACACTCGGGGGATGAGTCGACCGCCCCGTTTGTCTGCATCACAGTCTCAGGGTATGAGAACACCGCCCCCTGTTTCTGTTTCATTGATTCAGGGGATGAGTAGACCGTCCCCTGTCTCTGTATCACACACTCGCGGGATGAGTTGACCGCCCCCTGTCTCTGTTTCATTGATATAGGGGATGAGTATACCGCCCCCTGTCTCTGTATCACAGACTCAGGAGATGAGTAGACCGCACCCTTCCTCTCCATCACAGACCCAGGGCATGAGTAAACCGCCCCATGTCTCTGTATCACAGAGCCCGGGGATGAGTGGAGCGTCCCCTGTCTCTATCTCACACACTCGGGGGATGAGTAGACCGCCCCGTTTGTCTGCATCACAGTCTCAGGGTATGAGAACACCGCCCCCTGTTTCTGTTTCATTGATTCAGGGGATGAGTAGACCGTCCCCTGTCTCAGTATCAGAGACTCAGAAGATGAGTAGATCGCCCCCTGTCTCTGTATCACAGACTCAGGGGATGAGTAGACCGCCCCATGTTTCTGTATCATTGATTCAGCGGATGAGTAGACCGCCCCCTTTCTCTGTATCACAGACTCAGGGTATGAGTTGACCGCCCCCTGTCTCTGTATCACAGACTCAGGGGATGAGTAGACCGCCCCCTGTCTCTGTATGACAGACCCAGGGGATGAGCAAACTGCTCCTTGTCTCTGTATCTCGGACTCAGGGGATGAGTACACCGCCCCCTGTTTCTGTATCATTGATTCTGGGGATGAGTAGACCGCTCCCTGTCTCTCTGTTACAGACTCAGGGGATGAGTAGACCGCCCCCTTTCTCTTTATCACTGACCCAGGGGACGAGCAAACTGCCCCTTGTCACTGTACCTCAGATTCAGGGGATGAGTAGACCACTGCCTTTCTCGGTATCACAGTCTCAGGGGATGAGTAGAGCGCCCCATGTCTCTGTGTCACAGACTCAGGGGATGATTAATCTGCCCCCTGTCGCTGCATCATAGACTCAGGTGATGTGCAGACCTCCCCCTGTCACTGTCTCACAGTCTCAGGGGATGAGTAGACCGCCCCCTGTCTCTGGATCACACACTCGGGGGAAGAGTAGACCGCCCCCTATCTCTGTATCTTAGACTCAGGGGAGGTGTAGACCTCCCCCTTTCTCTGTATCACAGACTCAGGGGATGAGTTGACCGCCTCCTGTCTCTGTATCACAGACTCAGGGGATGAGTAGACCGCCCCCTTTCTCTGTATCACAGACTCAGGGTATGAGTTGACCGCCCCCTGTCTCTGTATCACAGACTCAGGGGATGAGTTGACCGCCTCCTGTCTCTATCACAGACTCAGGGGATGAGTTGACCGCCCCCTTTCTCTGTATCACACACTCGGGGGATGAGTAGACCGCCCCGTCTCTGTATCATTGATTCAGCGGATGAGTAGACCGCCCCCTGTCTCTGTGTCACAGACTCAGGCGATGAGTAAACTGCCACTTGTTTCTGTGTCACAGACTCAGGGAATGAGTAGACCGCCCCCTGTCTCTGTATAACAGACTCAGAGGATGAGTAGACCGCCCCCTGTCTCTGTGTCACAGAGTCAGTTAATGAGTGGACCGTCCCCTGTCTTTGTATCACAGACTCAGTGGTTGAGCAGACTGCCCCCTGTCTCTGTATCACAGGCTCAGGGGATGAGTAGACCGCCCCCTGTCTCTGTATCACAAACTGAGGGGATGAGTAGACCGCCCCCTGTCTCTGTATCATAGACTCAGGGGAAGAGTAGACCGCCCCCTGTCTCTGTATCATAGACTCAGGGGATGTGTAGACCGCCCCCTGTCTCTATATCAGAGGCTCAGGGTATGAGTAGACCGCCCCCTGTCTCTGTATCACACACTCGCAGGATGAGTTGACCGCCCCCTGTCTCTGTTTCATTGATATAGGGGATGAGTATACCGCCCCCTGTCTCTGTATCACAGACTCAGGAGATGAGTAGACCGCACCCTTCCTCTCCATCACAGACCCAGGGCATGAGTAAACCGCCCCATGTCTCTGTATCACAGAGCCCGGGGATGAGTGGAGCGTCCCCTGTCTCTATCTCACACACTCGGGGGATGAGTAGACCGCCCCGTTTGTCTGCATCACAGTCTCAGGGTATGAGAACACCGCCCCCTGTTTCTGTTTCATTGATTCAGGGGATGAGTAGACCGTCCCCTGTCTCAGTATCAGAGACTCAGAAGATGAGTTGACCGCCCCCTGTCTCTGTATCACAGACTCAGGGGATGAGTAGACCGCCCCATGTTTCTGTATCATTGATTCAGCGGATGAGTAGACCGCCCCCTGTCTCTGTGTCACAGACTCAGGGGATGAGTAGACCGCCCCCTGTCTCTGTATCTCGGACTCAGGGGATGAGTACACCGCCCCCTGTTTCTGTATCATTGATTCTGGGGATGAGTAGACCGCTCCCTGTCTCTCTGTTACAGACTCAGGGGATGAGTAGACCGCCCCCTTTCTCTTTATCACTGACCCAGGGGACGAGCAAACTGCCCCTTGTCACTGTACCTCAGATTCAGGGGATGAGTAGACCACTGCCTTTCTCGGTATCACAGACTCAGGGGATGAGTAGACAGCCCCGTTTGTCTGCATCACAGTCTCAGGGGATGAGTAGAGCGCCCCATGTCTCTGTGTCACAGACTCAGGGGATGATTAATCTGCCCCCTGTCGCTGCATCATAGACTCGGGGGAAGAGTAGACCGCCCCCTATCTCTGTATCTTAGACTCAGGGGAGGTGTAGACCTCCGCCTTTCTCTGTATCACAGACTCAGGGGATGAGTTGACCGCCTCCTGTCTCTGTATCACAGACTCAGGGGATGAGTAGACCGCCCCCTTTCTCTGTATCACAGACTCAGGGTATGAGTTGACCGCCCCCTGTCTCTGTATCACAGACTCAGGGGATGAGTTGACCGCCTCCTGTCTCTGTATCACAGACTCAGGGGATGAGTTGACCGCCCCCTTTCTCTGTATCACACACTCGGGGGATGAGTAGACCGCCCCCTGTCTCTGTATCATTGATTCAGCGGATGAGTAGACCGCCCCCTGTCTCTGTGTCACAGACTCAGGCGATGAGTAAACTGCCACTTGTCTCTGTGTCACAGACTCAGGGAATGAGTAGACCGCCCCCTGTCTCTGTATAACAGACTCAGAGGATGAGTAGACCGCCCCCTGTCTCTGTGCCACAGAGTCAGTTAATGAGTGGACCGTCCCCTGTCTCTGTATCACAGACTCAGTGGAAGAGTAGACCGCCCCCTGTCTCTGTATCTCAGACTCAGGGAATGAGTAGAGCGCTCCCTGTCACTGTATCTCACACTCAGGGAAAGTGTTAACTGCCCCCTACCTCTGTATCACACTCAGGGGATGAGTAGACCACCCCCTTCCTCTCTATCACAGTCCCATGGGATGAGTAAACTGCCCCTTGTCTCTGTATCTCAGATTCAGGGGATGAGTAAACTGCCCCCTGTCTCTGTATCATAGACTCAGGGAATGAGTAGACCGCCCCCTGTCTCTGTGTCACAGACTCAGGGGATGAGTAGACCGCCCCCTGTCTCTTTATCACTGACCCAGGGGATGAGCAAACTGCCCCTTGTCTCTGTATCTCAGATTCAGGGGATGAGTAGATCACTGCCTGTCTCTGTATCACAGACTCAGGGGATGAGTAGACCGCCCCGTTTGTCTGCATCACAGACTCAGGGGATGAGTACACCGCCCCCTGTTTCTGTATCATTGATTCAGGGGATGAGTAGACCGCCCACTGTCTCTGCATCACAGAATCAGGGGATGAGTAGACCGCCCCATGTCTCTGTATCATAGACTCAGGGGATGAGTAGACCACCCGCTGTCTCTGTATCACAGACTCAGGGGATGAGTACACCGCCCCCTGTTTCTGTATCATTGATTCGGGGGATGAGTAGACTGCCCCCCGTCTCTTTCTGACTTACCCAGGGGATGAGCAAACTGCCCCTTGTCACTGTATCTCAGATTCAGGGGATGAGTAGACCACTGCCTGTCTCTGTCTCACAGACTCAGGGGATGAGTAGACCACTGCCTGTCTCTGTATCACAGACTCAGGGACTGAGTAGAGCGCTCCCTGTCTCTGTATCTCACACTCAGGGAAAGAGTTAACTGCCCCCTATCTCTGTATCACACGCAGGGGATGAGTAGACCGCCCCCTTCCTCTCTATCACAGACCCATGGGATGAGTAAACTGCCCCCTGTCTCTGTATTCTAGACTCAGGGAATGAGTAGAGCGCCCCCTGTCTCTGTATCTCACACTCAGGGAAAGAGTTAAACGCCCCCTATCTCTGTATAACAGACTCATGGGATGAGTAGACTGCCCCCTGTCTCTGTCTCACACACTCGGGGGATGGGTAGACCGCCCCGTTTGTCTGCATCACAGTCTCAGGGTATGAGAACACCGCCCCCTGTTTCTGTTTCATTGATTCAGGGGATGAGTAGACCGCCCGCTGTCCCTGTATCACAGACTCAGGGGATTTAGATTTAGAACATTACAGCGCAGTACAGGCCCTTCGGCCCTCGATGTTGCGCCGCCCTGTGAAACCATCTGACCTACACTATTCCATTTTCATCCATGTGTCTATCCAATGTCCACTTAAATGCCCTTAAAGTTGGCGAATCTACTACTGCTGCAGGCAGGGCGTTCCACGCCCTTACTACTCTCTGAGTAAAGAAACTACCTCTCACATCTGTCCGATATCTATCACCCCTCAACTTGAAGCTATGTCCCCTCGTGTTTGCCATCACCATCCGAGGAAAAAGACGCTCACTATCCACCCTATCTAACCCTCTGATTATCTTCTCTGTCTCTATTAAGTCACCTCTCCTCCTCCTTCTCTCCAACGAAAACAACCTCAAGTCCCTCAGCCTTTCCTCGTAAGACCTTCCCTCCATACCAGGCAACATCCGAGTAAATCTCCTCTGCACCCTTTCCATAGCTTCCACATCCTTCCTATAATGCGGTGACCAGAACTGCACGCAATACTCCAGGTGCGGTCTCACCAGAGTTTTGTACAGCTGCAGCATGACATCGTGGCTCCGAAACTCGACCCCCCTACTAATAAAAGCTAACACACCATATGCCTTCTTAACAGCCCTATTAACCTGGTTAGCAACCTTCAGGGATTTATGCACCTGGACACCAAGATCTCTCTGTTCATCTACAGTACCAAGAATCCTCCCATTAGCCCAGTACTCTGCATTCCTGTTACTCCTTCCAAAGTGAATCACCTCATACTTTTCCGCATTAAACTCCATTTGCCATCTCTCAGCCCAGCTCTGCAGCCTATCTATGTCTCTCTGTACCCGACAACATCCTTCGGCACTATCCATAACTCCACCGACCTTAGTGTCATCTGCAAATTTACTAACCCACCCTTCTACACCCTCTTCCAGGTCATTTATAAAAATGACAAACAGCAGTGGCCCCAAAACAGATCCTTGCGGTACACCACTAGTAACTAAACTCCAGGATGAACATTTGCCATCAACCACCACCCTCTGTCTTCTTTCAGCTAGCCAATTTCTGATCCAAAGCTCTAAATCACCTTCAACCCCATACTTGCGTATTTTCTGCAATAGCCTACCGTGGGGAACCTTATCAAACGCCTTACTGAAATCCATATACACCACATCCACTGCTTTACCCTCATCCACCTGTTTGGTCACCTTCTCGAAAAACTCAATAAGGTTTGTGAGGCACGACCTACCCGTCACAAAACCGTGCTGACTATCTCTAATGTACTTATTCTTTTCAAGATGATTATAAATCCTGTCTCTTATAAACTTTTCCAACATTTTACCCACAACCGAAGTAAGGCTCACAGGTCTATAATTACCAGGGCTGTCTCTACTCCCCTTCTTGAACAAGGGGACAACATTTGCAATCCTCCAGTCTTCCGGCACTATTCCTGTCGACAATGACGACATAAAGATCAAGGACAAAGGCTCTGCAATCTCCTCCCTAGCTTCCCAGAGAATCCTAGGATAAATCCCATCTGGCCCAGGGGACTTATCTATTTTCACACTTTCCAAAATTGCTAACACCTCCTCCTTGTGAATCTCAATCCCATCTAGCCTAGTAGGCTGTATCTCAGTAATCTCCTCGGCAACATTTTCTTTCTCTACTGTAAATACTGACGAAAAATATTCATTTAACGCTTCCCCTATCTCCTCTGATTCCGCACACAACTTCCCACTACTATCCTTGATTGGCCCTGTTCTAACTCTTATCATTCGTTTATTCCTGATATACCTATAGAAAGCCTTAGGGTTTTCTTTGATCCTATCCGCCAATGACTTCTCGTGTCCTCTCCCTGCTCTTCTTAGCCCTCCCTTTAGATCCTTCCTGGCTAGCTTGTAACTCTCAAGCGCCCTAACTGAGCCTTCACGTCTCATCCTAACATAAGCCGCCCTCTTCCTCTTGACAAGCGCTTCAACTTCTTGAGTAAACCACGGCTCCCTTGCTCGACAACTTCCTCCCTGCCTGACAGGTACATACTTATCAAGGACACGCATTAGCTGCTCCTTGAATAAGCTCCACATTTCGTTTGTGCCCATCCCCTGCAGTTTCCTTCCCCATCCTACACATTCTAAATCTTGCCTAATCGCGTCATAATTTCCTTTCCCCCAGCTATAATTCTTGCCCTGTGGTATATACCTGTCCCTGCCCATCGCTAAGGTAAACCTAACCGAATTGTGATCACTATCGCCAAAGTGCTCACCTACATCTAAATCGAACACCTGGCCGGGTTCATTACCCAGTACCAAATCCAATGTGGCATCGCCCCTGGTTGGCCTGTCCTATTACTGTGTCAGAAAACCCTCCTGCACACACTGGACAAAAACAGACCCATCTAAAGTACTCGAACTATAGTATTTCCAGTCAATATTTGGAAAGTTAAAGTCCCCCATAACCACTACCCTGTTACTCTCGCTCCTGTCGAGAATCATCTTCGCTATCCTTTCCTCTACATCTCTGGAACTATTCGGAGGTCTATAGAAAACTCCCAACAGGGTGACCTCTCCTCTCCTGTTTCTAACCTCGGCCCATACTACCTCAGTAGACAAGTCCTCAAACGTCCTTTCTGCCGCTGTAATACTTTCCTTGATTAACAATGCCACACCCACCCCCCTTCTTTTACCATCTTCTCTGTTCTTACTGAAACATCTAAAGTAGACCACCCCATGTCTCTGCATCACAGACTCGGGGGATGAGTAGACCGCACACAGTTTCTGTATCACAGACTCGGGGGATGAGTAGACCGCACACAGTCTCTGTATCACTGATTCAGGGGATGAGTAGACCGCCTTCTGCCCGTGTATCACAGACTCGGGGGATGAGTAGACCGCACACAGTCTCTGTATCACTGACTCGGGGGATGAGTAGACCGCCGCCTGTCTCTGTATAACAGACTCATGGGATGAGTAGAACGCCCCCTGTCTCTGTATCACAGACTCAGGAGATGAGTAGACCACTGCCTGTCTCTGTATCACAGAGCCCGGGGATGAGTCGAGCGCCCCCTGTCTCTGTATCACACACTCGGGTGATGAGTAGACCGCCCCCTGTCTCTGTATCACAGACTCAGGGGATGAGTCGACCGCCCCCGTCTCTGTATCACACACTCGGGGGATGAGTAGACCACCCCCTGTCTCTGTATCACAGAGCCCGGGGATGAGTAGAGCGCCCCCTGTCTCTGTATCACAGACTCAGGGGGTGAGTACACCGCCCCCTGTTTCTGTATCATTGATACAGGGGATGAGTAGACCGCCCCCTGTCTCTGTGTCACAGACTCAGGGGATGAGTCGACCGCCCCCTGTCTCTGTGTCACAGACTCAGGGGATGAGTCGACCGCCCCCTGTCTCTTTATCACTGACCCAGGGGATGAGCAAACTCCCCCTTGTCTCTGTATCTCAGATTCAGGGGTTGAGTAGCCAACCGCCTGTCTCTGTATCACAGACTCAGGGGATGAGTAGACCGCCCCGTTTGTCTGCATCACAGACTCAGGGGATGACTAGACCGCCCCATGTTTCTGTATCATTGATTCAGCGGATGAGTAGACCGCCCCCTGTCTCTGTGTCACAGACTCAGGGGATGTGTAGACCGCCCCCTGTCTCTGTATCACAGACCCAGGGGATGAGCAAACTGCCCCTTGTCTCTGTATCTCAGATTCAGGGGATGAGTAGACCGTCCCCTGTCTCAGTATCAGAGACTCAGAAGATGAGTAGACCGCCCCTTGTCTCTGTATCACAGACTCAGGGGATGAGTAGACCGCCCCATGTCTCTGCATCATAGACTCAGGGGAGGAGTAGAGCGCCCCCTGTCTCTGTATCACACACTCGGGGGATGAGTAGACCGCCTCCTGTCTCTGCATCACTGACTCAGGGGATGAGTACACCGCCCCTGTTTCTGTATCATTGATTCAGGGGATGAGTAGACCGCCACCTGTCTCTTTATCACTGACCCAGCAGATGAGCAAACTGCCCCTTGTCTCTGCATCTCAGATTGAGGGGATGAGTAGCCAACCGCCTGTCTCTGTATCACAGACTCAGGGGATGAGTAGAGCGCCCCCTGTCCCTGCATCACACACTCGGGGGATGAGTAGACCGCCCCCTGTCTCTGTATCAGAGACTCAGGGGATGAGTAAACCGCCCCCTGTTTCTGTACCATTGATTCAGCGGATGAGTAGACCGCCCCCTGTCTCTGTATCAGAGACTCAGGGGATGAGTAAACCGCCCCCTGTTTCTGTACCATTGATTCAGCGGATGAGTAGACCGCCCCCTGTCTCTGTGTCACAGACTCAGGGGATGAGTAGACCGCCCCCTGTCTCTGTATCACAGACACAGGGGATGAGCAAACCGCCCCCTGTCTCTGTATCTCAGATTCAGGGGATGAGTAGACCATCCCCTGTCTCAGTATCAGAGACTCAGGGGATGAGTAGACCGCCCCCTGTCTCTATATAACAGACTCAGGGGATGAATAGACCGCCCCCTGTCTCTGTATCACAGACTCAGGGGATGAGTCGACCGTGCCGTTTGTCTGCATCACAGACTCAGGGGATGAGTAGACCGCCCCTGTCTCTGCATCACAGACCCAGGGGATGAGTAGAGCGCCCCCTGTCTCTGTATCACAGACTCAGGGGGTGAGTACACCGCCCCCTGTTTCTGTATCATTGATACAGGGGATGAGTAGACCGCCCTCTGTCTCTGTGTCACAGACTCAGGGGATGAGTCGACCGCCCCCTGTCTCTGTGTCACAGACTCAGGGGATGAGTCGACCGCCCCCTGTCTCTTTATCACTGACCCAGGGGATGAGCAAACTCCCCCTTGTCTCTGTATCTCAGATTCAGGGGTTGAGTAGCCAACCGCCTGTCTCTGTATCACAGACTCAGGGGATGAATAGACCGCCCCGTTTGTCTGCATCACAGACTCAGGGGATGAGTAGACCGCCCCATGTTTCTGTGTCACAGACTCAGGGGATGTGTAGACCGCCCCCTGTCTCTGTATCACAGACCCAGGGGATGAGCAAACTGCCCCTTGTCTCTGTATCACAGACCCAGGGGATGAGCAAACTGCCCCTTGTCTCTGTATCTCAGATTCAGGGGATGAGTAGACCGTTTCCTGTCTCAGTATCAGAGACTCAGAAGATGAGTAGACCGCCCCTTGTCTCTGTATCACAGACTCAGGGGATGAGTGCACCGCCCCCTGTTTCTTTGTCATTGATTCAGGGGATGAATAGACCGCCCCCTGTCTCGGTATCACAGACTCAGGGGATGAGTCGACCGCCCCCGTCTCTGTATCACACACTCGGGGGATGAGTAGACCGCCCCCTGTCTCTGTATCACAGAGCCCGGGGATGAGTGGAGCGCCCCCTGTCTCTGTATCACAGACTCAGGGGGTGAGTACACCGCCCCCTGTTTCTGTATCATTGATACAGGGGATGAGTAGACCGCCCCCTGTCTCTGTGTCACAGACTCAGGGGATGAGTCGACCGCCCCCTGTCTCTGTGTCACAGACTCAGGGGATGAGTCGACCGCCCCCTGTCTCTTTATCACTGACCCAGGGGATGAGCAAACTCCCCCTTGTCTCTGTATCACAGACTCAGGGGATGAGTAGACCGCCCCATTTGTCTGCATCACAGACTCAGGGGATGACTAGACCGCCCCATGTTTCTGTATCATTGATTCAGCGGATGAGTAGACCGCCCCCTGTCTCTGTGTCACAGACTCAGGGGATGTGTAGACCGCCCCCTGTCTCTGTATCACAGACCCAGGGGATGAGCAAACTGCCCCTTGTCTCTGTATCTCAGATTCAGGGGATGAGTAGACCGTCCCCTGTCTCAGTATCAGAGACTCAGAAGATGAGTAGACCGCCCCTTGTCTCTGTATCACAGACTCAGGGGATGAGTGCACCGCCCCCTGTTTCTTTGTCATTGATTCAGGGGATGAATAGACCGCCCCCTGTCTCGGTATCACAGACTCAGTGGATGAGTAGACCGCCCCATGTCTCTGCATCATAGACTCAGGGGAGGAGTAGAGCGCCCCCTGTCTCTGTTTCACACACTCGGTGGATGAGTAGACCGCCTCCTGTCTCTGCATCACTGACTCAGGGGATGGGTACACCGCCCCTGTTTCTGTATCATTGATTCAGGGGATGAGTAGACCGCCACCTGTCTCTTTATCACTGACCCAGCAGATGAGCAAACTGCCCCTTGTCTCTGCATCTCAGATTGAGGGGATGAGTAGCCAACCGCCTGTCTCTGTATCACAGACTCAGGGGATGAGTAGAGCGCCCCCTGTCCCTGCATCACACACTCGGGGGATGAGTAGACCGCCCCCTGTCTCTGTATCAGAGACTCAGGGGATGAGTAAACCGCCCCCTGTTTCTGTACCATTGATTCAGCGGATGAGTAGACCGCCCCCTGTCTCTGTGTCACAGACTCAGGGGATGAGTAGACCGCCCCCTGTCTCTGTATCAGAGACTCAGGGGATGAGTAGACCGCCCCCTGTCTCTATATAACAGACTCAGGGGATGAATAGACCGCCCCCTGTCTCTGTATCACAGACTCAGGGGATGAGTAGACCGCCCCCTGTCTCTATATAACAGACTCAGGGGATGAGTCGACCGCGCCGTTTGTCTGCATCACAGACTCAGGGGATGAGTAGACCGCCCCTGTCTCTGTATCATCCACTCGGGGGATGAGTAGACCGCCCCCTGTCTCTGTATCACAGACTCAGGGGATGAGTACACCGCCCAATGTTTCTGTATCATTGATTCTGGGGATGAGTAGACCGCCCCCTGTCTCTTTATTCCTGACCCAGGGGATGAGCAAACTGCCCCTTGTCACTGTATCTCAGATTCAGGGCATGAGTAGACGGCCCCCTGTCTCTGCATCACAGACCCAGGGGATGGGTAGAGCGCCCCCTGTCTCTGTATCACAGACTCAGGGGGTGAGTACACCGCCCCCTGTTTCTGTATCATTGACACAGGGGATGAGTAGACCGCCCCCTGTCTCTGTGTCACAGACTCAGGGGATGTGTAGACCGACCCCTGTCTCTGTATCAAAGACCCAGGGGATGAGCAAACTGCCCCTTGTCTCTGTAGCTCAGATTCAGGGGATGAGTAGACCGTCCTCTGTCTCAGTATCAGAGACTCAGAAGATGAGTAGACCGCCCCCTGTCTCTGTATCACAGACTCAGGGGATGAGTAGACCGCCCCATGTTTCTGTATCATTGATTCAGCGGATGAGTAGACCGCCCCCTGTCTCTGTGTCACAGACTCAGGGGATGTGTAGACCGCCCCCTGTCTCTGTATCACAGACCCAGGGGATGAGCAAACTGCCCCTTGTCTCTGTATCTCAGATTCAGGGGCTGAGTAGACCGTCCCCTGTCTCAGTATCAGAGACTCAGAAGATGAGTAGACCGCCCCCTGTTTCTGTATCATTGATTCTGGGGATGAGTAGACCGCCCCCTTTCTCTCTTTCACTGACCCAGGGGATGAGCAAACTGCCCCTTGTCACTGTACCTCAGATTCAGGGGATGAGTAGACCACTGCCTTTCTCGGTATCACAGACTCAGGGGATGAGTAGACCGCCCCGTTTGTCTGCATCACAGTCTCAGGGGATGAGTAGAGCGCCCCCTGTCCCTGTATCACAGACTCAGGGGATGAGTACACCGCCTTCTATCTCTGTTTCATAGATTCAAGGGATGAGTTGACCGCCCCCTGTTTCTGTATCTCAGACTCAAGGGATGATTAATCTGCCCCCTGTCGCTGCATCATAGACTCAGGTGATGTGCAGACCTCCCCCTGTCACTGTCTCACAGACTCAGGGTATGAGTAGACCGCCCCCTGTCTCTGGATCACACACTCGGGGGAAGAGTAGACCGCCCCCTATCTCTGTATCACAGACTCAGGGGATGAGTAGACCGCCCCCTGTCTCTGCATCACAGACTCAGGGGATGAGTTGACCGCCTCCTGTCTCTGTATCACAGACTCAGGGAATGATTAGACAGCCCCCTTTCTCTGTATCACACACTCGGGGGAAGAGTAGACCGCCCCCTATCTCTGTATCACAGACTCAGGGGATGAGTAGACCGCCCCCTGTCTCTGCATCACAGACTCAGGGGATGAGTAGACCGCCCCCTGTCTCTGTATCATTGATTCAGGGGATGAGTAGACCGCCCCCTGTCTCTGTGTCACAGACTCAGGCGATGAGTAAACTGCCACTTGTCTCTGTATCACAGACTCAGGGAATGAGAAGACCGCCCCCTGTCTCTGTCTCACAAATTTAGGGGATGAGTAGACCGTCCCCTGTCTTTGTATCACACACTCAGTGGTTGAGCAGACTGCCCCCTGTCTCTGTATCACAGGCTCAGGGGATGAGTAGACCGCCCCCTGTCTCTGTATCACAGACTCAGGGGATGAGTAGACCGCCCCCTTCCTCTCGATCACAGACCCAGGGGATGAGTAAACTGCCCCTTGTCTCTGTGTCACAGACTCAGTGGATGAGTAGAGCGCTCCCTGTCTCTGTATCTCACACTTAGGGAAAGAGTTAACTGCCCCCTATCTCTGTATCACACTCAGGGGATGAGTAGACCGCCCCCTTCCTCTCGATCACAGACCCAGGGGATGAGTAAACTGCCACTTGTCTCTGTATCGCAGATTCAGGGGATGAGTAAACTGCCCCCTGTCTCTGTATCATAGACTCAGGGAATGAGTAGACCGCCCCCTGTCTCTGTGTCACAGACTCAGGGGATGAGTAGACCGCCCCCTGTCTCTTTATCACTGACCCAGGGGATGAGCAAACTGCCCCTTGTCTCTGTATCTCAGATTCAGGGGATGAGTAGATCACTGCCTGTCTGTATCACAGACTCAGGGGATGAGTAGACCGCCCCGTTTGTCTACATCACAGACTCAGGGGATGAGTACACCGCCCCCTGTTTCTGTATCATTGATTCAGGGGATGAGTAGACCGCCCACTGTCTCTGTATCACAGAATCAGGGGATGAGTAGACCGCCCCATGTCTCTGTATCATAGACTCAGGGGATGAGTAGACTGCCCCCTGTCTCTGTGTCACAGATTTCGGGGATGAGTAGACCGCCCCCTGTCTCTGTATCACAGACTCAGGGGATGAGTACACCGCCCCCTGTTTCTGTATCATTGATTCTACAGATGAGTAGACCGCCCCTTGTCTCTGTATCACAAATTTAGGGGATGAGTAGACTGCCCCCTGTCTCTTTCTGACTTACCCAGGGGATGAGCAAACTGCCCCTTGTCACTGTATCTCAGATTCAGGGAATGAGTAGACCACTGCCTGTCTCTGTATCACAGACTCAGGGGATGGGTAGACCGCCCCCTTCCTCTCTATCACAGACCCAGGGGATGAGTAAACTGCCCCTTGTCTCTGTATCTCACACTCAGGGAAAGAGTTAACTGCCCCCTATCTCTGGATCACACGCAGGGGATGAGTAGACCGCCCCCTGTCTCTGTATCACAGACTCATGGGATGAGTAGACCGCCCCCTTCCTCTCTATCACAGACCCAGTGGATGAGTAAACTGCCCCCTGTCTCTGTCTTCTAGACTCAGGGAATGAGTAGAGCGCCCCCTGTCTCTGTATCTCACACTCAGGGAAAGAGTTAAACGCCCCCTATCTCTGTATAACAGACTCATGGGATGAGTAGACTGCCCCCTGTCTCTGCATCACAGACTCAGGAGATGAGTAGACCGCACCCTTCCTCTCCATCACAGACCCAGGGCATGAGTAAACCGCCCCATGTCTCTGTATCACAGAGCCCGGGGATGAGTGGAGCGTCCCGTCTCTATCTCACACACTCGGGGGATGAGTAGACCGCCCCGTTTGTCTGCATCACAGTCTCAGGGTATGAGAACACCGCCCCCTGTTTCTGTTTCATTGATTCAGGGGATGAGTAGACCACTGCCTGTCTCTGTATCACAGACTCAGGGGATGGGTAGACCGCCCCCTGTCTCTGTATCACAGACTCAGGGGATGTGTAGACCGCGCCATGTTTCTGTATCATTGATTCAGCGGATGAGTAGACCGCCCCCTGTCTCTGTGTCACAGACTCAGGGGATGAGTAGACCGCCCCCTGTCTCTGTATCACAGACCCAGGGGATGAGCAAACTGCTCCTTGTCTCTGTATCTCGGACTCAGGGGATGAGTACACCGCCCCCTCTTTCTGTATCATTGATTCTGGGGATGAGTAGACCGCTCCCTGTCTCTCTGTTACAGACTCAGGGGATGAGTAGACCGCCCCCTTTCTCTTTATCACTGACCCAGGGGACGAGCAAACTGCCCCTTGTCACTGTACCTCAGATTCAGGGGATGAGTAGACCACTGCCTTTCTCGGTATCACAGTCTCAGGGGATGAGTAGACCGCCCCATGTCTCTGTATCACAGACTCAGGGGATGATTAATCTGCCCCCTGTCGCTGCATCATAGACTCAGGTGATGTGCAGACCTCCCCCTGTCACTGTCTCACAGACTCAGGGTATGAGTAGACCGCCCCCTGTCTCTGGATCACACACTCGGGGGAAGAGTAGACCGCCCCCTATCTCTGTATCTTAGACTCAGGGGAGGTGTAGACCTCCCCCTTTCTCTGTATCACAGACTCAGGGGATGAGTTGACCGCCTCCTGTCTCTGTATCACAGACTCAGGGGATGAGTAGACCGCCCCCTTTCTCTGTATCACAGACTCAGGGTATGAGTTGACCGCCCCCTGTCTCTGTATCACAGACTCAGGGGATGAGTTGACCGCCTCCTGTCTCTGTATCACAGACTCAGGGGATGAGTTGACCGCCCCCTTTCTCTGTATCACACACTCGGGGGATGAGTAGACCGCCCCCTGTCTCTGTATCATTGATTCAGCGGATGAGTAGACCACCCCCTGTCTCTGTGTCACAGACTCAGGCGATGAGTAAACTGCCACTTGTCTCTGTGTCACAGACTCAGGGAATGAGTAGACCGCCCCCTGTCTCTGTATAACAGACTCAGAGGATGAGTAGACCGCCGCCTGTCTCTGTGTCACAGAGTCAGTTAATGAGTGGACCGTCCCCTGTCTCTGTATCACAGACTCAGTGGATGAGAAGACTGCCCCCTGTCTCTGTATCAAAGACTCAGGGGATGAGTAGACCGCCCCCTGTCTCTGTATCACAGACTCAGTGCATGAGTAGACCGTCCCCTGTCTTTGTATCACAGACTCAGTGGTTGAGCAGACTGCCCCCTGTCTCTGTATCTCAGGCTCAGGGGATGAGTAGACCGCCCCCTGTCTCTGTATCACAAACTGAGGGGATGAGTGGACCGTCCCCTGTCTTTGTATCACAGACTCAGTGGTTGAGCAGACTGCCCCCTGTCTCTGTATCATAGACTCAGGGGAAGAGTAGACCGCCCCCTGTCTCTGTATCATAGACTCAGGGGATGTGTAGACCGCCCCCTGTCTCTATATCAGAGGCTCAGGGTATGAGTAGACCACCCCCTGTCTCTGTATCACACACTCGCGGGATGAGCAGACCGCCCCCTGTCTCTTTATCACTGACCCAGGGGATGAGCAAACTGCCCCTTGTCTCTGTATCACAGACTCAGTGGATGAGTAGAGCACTCCCTGTCTCTGTATCTCACACTTAGGGAAAGAGTTAACTGCCCCCTATCTCTGTATCACACTCAGGGGATGAGTAGACCGCCCCCTTCCTCTCGATCACAGACCCAGGGGATGAGTAAACTGCCACTTGTCTCTGTATCTCAGATTGAGGGGATGAGTAGCCAACCGCCTGTCTCTGTATCACAGACTCAGGGGATGAGTAGACCACCCCGTTTGTTTGCATCACAGACTCAGGGGATGAGTTGACCGCCCCCTGTCTCTGTGTCACAGACTCAGGGGATGTGTAGACCGACCCCTGTCTCTGTATCAAAGACCCAGGGGATGAGCAAACTGCCCCTTGTCTCTGTAGCTCAGATTCAGGGGATGAGTAGACCGTCCTCTGTCTCAGTATCAGAGACTCAGAAGATGAGTAGACCGCCCCCTGTCTCTGTATCACAGACTCAGGGGATGAGTAGACCGCCCCATGTTTCTGTATCATTGATTCAGCGGATGAGTAGACCGCCCCCTGTCTCTGTGTCACAGACTCAGGGGATGTGTAGACCGCCCCCTGTCTCTGTATCACAGACCCAGGGGATGAGCAAACTGCCCCTTGTCTCTGTATCTCAGATTCAGGGGCTGAGTAGACCGTCCCCTGTCTCAGTATCAGAGACTCAGAAGATGAGTAGACCGCCCCCTGTTTCTGTATCATTGATTCTGGGGATGAGTAGACCGCCCCCTTTCTCTCTTTCACTGACCCAGGGGATGAGCAAACTGCCCCTTGTCACTGTACCTCAGATTCAGGGGATGAGTAGACCACTGCCTTTCTCGGTATCACAGACTCAGGGGATGAGTAGACCGCCCCGTTTGTCTGCATCACAGTCTCAGGGGATGAGTAGAGCGCCCCCTGTCCCTGTATCACAGACTCAGGGGATGAGTACACCGCCTTCTATCTCTGTTTCATAGATTCAAGGGATGAGTTGACCGCCCCCTGTTTCTGTATCTCAGACTCAAGGGATGATTAATCTGCCCCCTGTCGCTGCATCATAGACTCAGGTGATGTGCAGACCTCCCCCTGTCACTGTCTCACAGACTCAGGGTATGAGTAGACCGCCCCCTGTCTCTGGATCACACACTCGGGGGAAGAGTAGACCGCCCCCTATCTCTGTATCACAGACTCAGGGGATGAGTAGACCGCCCCCTGTCTCTGCATCACAGACTCAGGGGATGAGTTGACCGCCTCCGGTCTCTGTATCACAGACTCAGGGAATGATTAGACAGCCCCCTTTCTCTGTATCACACACTCGGGGGAAGAGTAGACCGCCCCCTATCTCTGTATCACAGACTCAGGGGATGAGTAGACCGCCCCCTGTCTCTGCATCACAGACTCAGGGGATGAGTAGACCGCCCCCTGTCTCTGTATCATTGATTCAGGGGATGAGTAGACCGCCCCCTGTCTCTGTGTCACAGACTCAGGCGATGAGTAAACTGCCACTTGTCTCTGTATCACAGACTCAGGGAATGAGAAGACCGCCCCCTGTCTCTGTCTCACAAATTTAGGGGATGAGTAGACCGTCCCCTGTCTTTGTATCACACACTCAGTGGTTGAGCAGACTGCCCCCTGTCTCTGTATCACAGGCTCAGGGGATGAGTAGACCGCCCCCTGTCTCTGTATCACAGACTCAGGGGATGAGTAGACCGCCCCCTTCCTCTCGATCACAGACCCAGGGGATGAGTAAACTGCCCCTTGTCTCTGTGTCACAGACTCAGTGGATGAGTAGAGCGCTCCCTGTCTCTGTATCTCACACTTAGGGAAAGAGTTAACTGCCCCCTATCTCTGTATCACACTCAGGGGATGAGTAGACCGCCCCCTTCCTCTCGATCACAGACCCAGGGGATGAGTAAACTGCCACTTGTCTCTGTATCGCAGATTCAGGGGATGAGTAAACTGCCCCCTGTCTCTGTATCATAGACTCAGGGAATGAGTAGACCGCCCCCTGTCTCTGTGTCACAGACTCAGGGGATGAGTAGACCGCCCCCTGTCTCTTTATCACTGACCCAGGGGATGAGCAAACTGCCCCTTGTCTCTGTATCTCAGATTCAGGGGATGAGTAGATCACTGCCTGTCTGTATCACAGACTCAGGGGATGAGTAGACCGCCCCGTTTGTCTACATCACAGACTCAGGGGATGAGTACACCGCCCCCTGTTTCTGTATCATTGATTCAGGGGATGAGTAGACCGCCCACTGTCTCTGTATCACAGAATCAGGGGATGAGTAGACCGCCCCATGTCTCTGTATCATAGACTCAGGGGATGAGTAGACTGCCCCCTGTCTCTGTGTCACAGATTTCGGGGATGAGTAGACCGCCCCCTGTCTCTGTATCACAGACTCAGGGGATGAGTACACCGCCCCCTGTTTCTGTATCATTGATTCTACAGATGAGTAGACCGCCCCTTGTCTCTGTATCACAAATTTAGGGGATGAGTAGACTGCCCCCTGTCTCTTTCTGACTTACCCAGGGGATGAGCAAACTGCCCCTTGTCACTGTATCTCAGATTCAGGGAATGAGTAGACCACTGCCTGTCTCTGTATCACAGACTCAGGGGATGGGTAGACCGCCCCCTTCCTCTCTATCACAGACCCAGGGGATGAGTAAACTGCCCCTTGTCTCTGTATCTCACACTCAGGGAAAGAGTTAACTGCCCCCTATCTCTGGATCACACGCAGGGGATGAGTAGACCGCCCCCTGTCTCTGTATCACAGACTCATGGGATGAGTAGACCGCCCCCTTCCTCTCTATCACAGACCCAGTGGATGAGTAAACTGCCCCCTGTCTCTGTCTTCTAGACTCAGGGAATGAGTAGAGCGCCCCCTGTCTCTGTATCTCACACTCAGGGAAAGAGTTAAACGCCCCCTATCTCTGTATAACAGACTCATGGGATGAGTAGACTGCCCCCTGTCTCTGCATCACAGACTCAGGAGATGAGTAGACCGCACCCTTCCTCTCCATCACAGACCCAGGGCATGAGTAAACCGCCCCATGTCTCTGTATCACAGAGCCCGGGGATGAGTGGAGCGTCCCGTCTCTATCTCACACACTCGGGGGATGAGTAGACCGCCCCGTTTGTCTGCATCACAGTCTCAGGGTATGAGAACACCGCCCCCTGTTTCTGTTTCATTGATTCAGGGGATGAGTAGACCACTGCCTGTCTCTGTATCACAGACTCAGGGGATGGGTAGACCGCCCCCTGTCTCTGTATCACAGACTCAGGGGATGTGTAGACCGCGCCATGTTTCTGTATCATTGATTCAGCGGATGAGTAGACCGCCCCCTGTCTCTGTGTCACAGACTCAGGGGATGAGTAGACCGCCCCCTGTCTCTGTATCACAGACCCAGGGGATGAGCAAACTGCTCCTTGTCTCTGTATCTCGGACTCAGGGGATGAGTACACCGCCCCCTGTTTCTGTATCATTGATTCTGGGGATGAGTAGACCGCTCCCTGTCTCTCTGTTACAGACTCAGGGGATGAGTAGACCGCCCCCTTTCTCTTTATCACTGACCCAGGGGACGAGCAAACTGCCCCTTGTCACTGTACCTCAGATTCAGGGGATGAGTAGACCACTGCCTTTCTCGGTATCACAGTCTCAGGGGATGAGTAGACCGCCCCATGTCTCTGTATCACAGACTCAGGGGATGATTAATCTGCCCCCTGTCGCTGCATCATAGACTCAGGTGATGTGCAGACCTCCCCCTGTCACTGTCTCACAGACTCAGGGTATGAGTAGACCGCCCCCTGTCTCTGGATCACACACTCGGGGGAAGAGTAGACCGCCCCCTATCTCTGTATCTTAGACTCAGGGGAGGTGTAGACCTCCCCCTTTCTCTGTATCACAGACTCAGGGGATGAGTTGACCGCCTCCTGTCTCTGTATCACAGACTCAGGGGATGAGTAGACCGCCCCCTTTCTCTGTATCACAGACTCAGGGTATGAGTTGACCGCCCCCTGTCTCTGTATCACAGACTCAGGGGATGAGTTGACCGCCTCCTGTCTCTGTATCACAGACTCAGGGGATGAGTTGACCGCCCCCTTTCTCTGTATCACACACTCGGGGGATGAGTAGACCGCCCCCTGTCTCTGTATCATTGATTCAGCGGATGAGTAGACCACCCCCTGTCTCTGTGTCACAGACTCAGGCGATGAGTAAACTGCCACTTGTCTCTGTGTCACAGACTCAGGGAATGAGTAGACCGCCCCCTGTCTCTGTATAACAGACTCAGAGGATGAGTAGACCGCCGCCTGTCTCTGTGTCACAGAGTCAGTTAATGAGTGGACCGTCCCCTGTCTCTGTATCACAGACTCAGTGGATGAGAAGACTGCCCCCTGTCTCTGTATCAAAGACTCAGGGGATGAGTAGACCGCCCCCTGTCTCTGTATCACAGACTCAGTGCATGAGTAGACCGTCCCCTGTCTTTGTATCACAGACTCAGTGGTTGAGCAGACTGCCCCCTGTCTCTGTATCTCAGGCTCAGGGGATGAGTAGACCGCCCCCTGTCTCTGTATCACAAACTGAGGGGATGAGTGGACCGTCCCCTGTCTTTGTATCACAGACTCAGTGGTTGAGCAGACTGCCCCCTGTCTCTGTATCATAGACTCAGGGGAAGAGTAGACCGCCCCCTGTCTCTGTATCATAGACTCAGGGGATGTGTAGACCGCCCCCTGTCTCTATATCAGAGGCTCAGGGTATGAGTAGACCACCCCCTGTCTCTGTATCACACACTCGCGGGATGAGCAGACCGCCCCCTGTCTCTTTATCACTGACCCAGGGGATGAGCAAACTGCCCCTTGTCTCTGTATCACAGACTCAGGGGATGAGTAGACCGCCCCGTTTGTCTGCATCACAGACTCAGGGGATGAGTACACCGCCCCCTGTTTCTGTATCATTGATTCAGTGGATGAGTAGACCGCCCACTGTCTCTGTATCACAGAATCAGGGGATGAGTAGACCGCCCCATGTCTCTGTATCATAGACTCAGGGGATGAGTAGACCGCCCCCTGTCTCTGTATCTCAGACTCAGGGGATGAGTACACCGCCCCCTGTTTCTGTATCATTGATTCTGGGGATGAGTAGACCGCCCCCTGTCTCTCTGTCACACACTCAGGGGATGAGTAGACTGCCCCCTGTCTCTTTCTGACTTACCCAGGGGATGAGCAAACTGCCCCTTGTCACTGTATCTCAGATTCAGGGAATGAGTAGACCACTGCCTGTCTCTGTATCACAGACTCAGGGGATGGGTAGACCGCCCCATGTCTCTGTATCACAGACTCAGGGGATGATTAATCTGCCCCCTGTCGCTGCATCATAGACTCAGGTGATGTGCAGACCTCCCCCTGTCACTGTCTCACAGACTCAGGGTATGAGTAGACCGCCCCCTGTCTCTGGATCACACACTCGGGGGAAGAGTAGACCGCCCCCTATCTCTGTATCTTAGACTCAGGGGAGGTGTAGACCTCCCCCTTTCTCTGTATCACAGACTCAGGGGATGAGTTGACCGCCTCCTGTCTCTGTATCACAGACTCAGGGGATGAGTAGACCGCCCCCTTTCTCTGTATCACAGACTCAGGGTATGAGTTGACCGCCCCCTGTCTCTGTATCACAGACTCAGGGGATGAGTTGACCGCCTCCTGTCTCTGTATCACAGACTCAGGGGATGAGTTGACCGCCCCCTTTCTCTGTATCACACACTCGGGGGATGAGTAGACCGCCCCCTGTCTCTGTATCATTGATTCAGCGGATGAGTAGACCACCCCCTGTCTCTGTGTCACAGACTCAGGCGATGAGTAAACTGCCACTTGTCTCTGTGTCACAGACTCAGGGAATGAGTAGACCGCCCCCTGTCTCTGTATAACAGACTCAGAGGATGAGTAGACCGCCGCCTGTCTCTGTGTCACAGAGTCAGTTAATGAGTGGACCGTCCCCTGTCTCTGTATCACAGACTCAGTGGATGAGAAGACTGCCCCCTGTCTCTGTATCAAAGACTCAGGGGATGAGTAGACCGCCCCTTGTCTCTGTATCACAAATTTAGGGGATGAGTAGACCGCCCCCTGTCTCTGTATCACAGACTCAGTGCATGAGTAGACCGTCCCCTGTCTTTGTATCACAGACTCAGTGGTTGAGCAGACTGCCCCCTGTCTCTGTATCATAGACTCAGGGGAAGAGTAGACCGCCCCCTGTCTCTGTATCATAGACTCAGGGGATGTGTAGACCGCCCCCTGTCTCTATATCAGAGGCTCAGGGTATGAGTAGACCACCCCCTGTCTCTGTATCACACACTCGCGGGATGAGCAGACCGCCCCCTGTCTCTTTATCACTGACCCAGGGGATGAGCAAACTGCCCCTTGTCTCTGTATCTCAGATTCAGGGGATGAGTAGATCACTGCCTGTCTCTGTATCACAGACTCAGGGGATGAGTAGACCGCCCCGTTTGTCTGCATCACAGACTCAGGGGATGAGTACACCGCCCCCTGTTTCTGTATCATTGATTCAGTGGATGAGTAGACCGCCCACTGTCTCTGTATCACAGAATCAGGGGATGAGTAGACCGCCCCATGTCTCTGTATCATAGACTCAGGGGATGAGTAGACCGCCCCCTGTCTCTGTATCTCAGACTCAGGGGATGAGTACACCGCCCCCTGTTTCTGTATCATTGATTCTGGGGATGAGTAGACCGCCCCCTGTCTCTCTGTCACACACTCAGGGGATGAGTAGACTGCCCCCTGTCTCTTTCTGACTTACCCAGGGGATGAGCAAACTGCCCCTTGTCACTGTATCTCAGATTCAGGGAATGAGTAGACCACTGCCTGTCTCTGTATCACAGACTCAGGGGATGGGTAGACCGCCCCCTTCCTCTCTATCACAGACCCAGGGGATGAGTAAACTGCCCCTTGTCTCTGTATCTCACACTCAGGGAAAGAGTTAACTGCCCCGTATCTCTGGATCACACGCAGGGGATGAGTACACCGCCCCCTTCCTCTCTATCACAGACCCAGTGGATGAGTAAACTGCCCCCTGTCTCTGTCTTCTAGACTCAGGGAATGAGTAGAGCGCCCCCTGTCTCTGTATCTCACACTCAGGGAAAGAGTTAAACGCCCCCTATCTCTGTATAACAGACTCATGGGATGAGTAGACTGCCCCCTGTCTCTGTATCACAGACTCAGGAGATGAGTAGACCGCACCCTTCCTCTCCATCACAGACCCAGGGCATGAGTAAACCGCCCCATGTCTCTGTATCACAGAGCCCGGGGATGAGTGGAGCGTCCCCTGTCTCTATCTCACACACTCGGGGGATGAGTAGACCGCCCCGTTTGTCTGCATCACAGTCTCAGGGTATGAGAACACCGCCCCCTGTTACTGTTTCATTGATTCAGGGGATGAGTAGACCGTCCCCTGTCTCAGTATCAGAGACTCAGAAGATGAGTAGACCGCCCCCTGTCTCTGTATCACAGACTCAGGGGATGAGTAGACCGCCCCATGTTTCTGTATCATTGATTCAGCGGATGAGTAGACCGCCCCCTGTCTCTGTGTCACAGACTCAGGGGATGAGTAGACCGCCCCCTGTCTCTGTATCACAGACCCAGGGGATGAGCAAACTGCTCCTTGTCTCTGTATCTCGGACTCAGGGGATGGGTACACCGCCCCCTGTTTCTGTATCATTGATTCTGGGGATGAGTAGACCGCTCCCTGTCTCTCTGTTACAGACTCAGGGGATGAGTAGACCGCCCCCTTTCTCTTTATCACTGACCCAGGGGACGAGCAAACTGCCCCTTGTCACTGTACCTCAGATTCAGGGGATGAGTAGACCACTGCCTTTCTCGGTATCACAGTCTCAGGGGATGAGTAGACCGACCCATGTCTCTGTATCACAGACTCAGGGGATGATTAATCTGCCCCCTGTCGCTGCATCATAGACTCAGGTGATGTGCAGACCTCCCCCTGTCACTGTCTCACAGACTCAGGGTATGAGTAGACCGTCCCCTGTCTCTGGATCACACACTCGGGGGAAGAGTAGACCGCCCCCTATCTCTGTATCTTAGACTCAGGGGAAGTGTAGACCTCCCCCTTTCTCTGTATCACAGACTCAGGGGATGAGTTGACCGCCTCCTGTCTCTGTATCACAGACTCAGGGGATGAGTAGACCGCCCCCTTTCTCTGTATCACAGACTCAGGGTATGAGTTGACCGCCCCCTGTCTCTGTATCACAGACTCAGGGGATGAGTTGACCGCCTCCTGTCTCTGTATCACAGACTCAGGGGATGAGTTGACCGCCCCCTTTCTCAGTATCACACACTCGGGGGATGAGTAGACCGCCCCCTGTCTCTGTATCATTGATTCAGCGGATGAGTAGACCGCCCCCTGTCTCTGTGTCACAGACTCAGGCGATGAGTAAACTGCCACTCGTCTCTGTGTCACAGACTCAGGGAATGAGTAGACCGCCCCCTGTCTCTGTATAACAGACTCAGAGGATGAGTAGACCGCCCCCTGTCTCTGTATAACAGACTCAGAGGATGAGTAGACCGCCCCCTGTCTCTGTGTCACAGAGTCAGTTAATGAGTGGACCGTCCCCTGTCTCTGTATCACAGACTCAGTGGATGAGAAGACTGCCCCCTGTCTCTGTATCAAAGACTCAGGGGATGAGTAGACCGCCCCTTGTCTCTGTATCACAAATTTAGGGGATGAGTAGACCGCCCCCTGTCTCTGTATCACAGACTCAGTGGATGAGTAGACCGTCCCCTGTCTTTGTATCACAGACTCAGTGGTTGAGCAGACTGCCCCCTGTCTCTGTATCACAGGCTCAGGGGATGAGTAGACCGCCCCCTGTCTCTGTATCACAAACTGAGGGGATGAGTAGACCGCCCCCTGTCTCTGTATCATAGACTCAGGGGAAGAGTAGACCGCCCCCTGTCTCTGTATCATAGACTCAGGGGATGTGTAGACCGCCCCCTGTCTCTATATCAGAGGCTCAGGGTATGAGTAGACCGCCCCCTGTCTCTGTATCACACACTCGCGGGATGAGTAGACCGCCCCCTGTCTCTTTATCACTGACCCAGGGGATGAGCAAACTGCCCCTTGTCTCTGTATCTCAGATTCAGCGGATGAGTAGATCACTGCCTGTCTCTGTATCACAGACTCAGGGGATGAGTAGACCGCCCCGTTTGTCTGCATCACAGACTCAGGGGATGAGTACACCGCCCCCTGTTTTTGTATCATTGATTCAGTGGATGAGTAGACCGCCCACTGTCTCTGTATCACAGAATCAGGGGATGAGTAGACCGCCCCATGTCTCTGTATCATAGACTCAGGGGATGAGTAGACCGCCCCCTGTCTCTGTATCACAGACTCAGGGGATGAGTACACCGCCCCCTGTTTCTGTATCATTGATTCTGGGAATGAGTAGACCGCCCCCTGTCTCTCTGTCACACACTCAGGGGATGAGTAGACTGCCCCCTGTCTCTTTCTGACTTACCCAGGGGATGAGCAAACTGCCCCTTGTCACTGTATCTCAGATTCAGGGAATGAGTAGACCACTGCCTGTCTCTGTATCACAGACTCAGGGGATGGGTAGACCGCCCCCTTCCTCTCTATCACAGACCCAGGGGATGAGTAAACTGCCCCTTGTCTCTGTATCTCACACTCAGGGAAAGAGTTAACTGCCCCCTATCTCTGGATCACACGCAGGGGATGAGTACACCACCCCCTTCCTCTCTATCACAGACCCAGTGGATGAGTAAACTGCCCCCTGTCTCTGTCTTCTGGACTCAGGGAATGAGTAGAGCGCCCCCTGTCTCTGTATCTCACACTCAGGGAAAGAGTTAAACGCCCCCTATCTCTGTATAACAGACTCATGGGATGAGTAGACTGCCCCCTGTCTCTGTATCACAGACTCAGGAGATGAGTAGACCGCACCCTTCCTCTCCATCACAGACCCAGGGCATGAGTAAACCGCCCCATGTCTCTGTATCACAGAGCCCGGGGATGAGTGGAGCGTCCCCTGTCTCTATCTCACACACTCGGGGGATGAGTAGACCGCCCCGTTTGTCTGCATCACAGTCTCAGGGTATGAGAACACCGCCCCCTGTTTCTGTTTCATTGATTCAGGGGATGAGTAGACCGTCCCCTGTCTCAGTATCAGAGACTCAGAAGATGAGTAGACCGCCCCCTGTCTCTGTATCACAGACTCAGGGGATGAGGAGACCGCCCCATGTTTCTGTATCATTGATTCAGCGGATGAGTAGACCGCCCCCTGTCTCTGTGTCACAGACTCAGGGGATGAGTAGACCGCCCCCTGTCTCTGTATCACAGACCCAGGGGATGAGCAAACTGCTCCTTGTCTCTGTATCTCGGACTCAGGGGATGAGTACACCGCCCCCTGTTTCTGTATCATTGATTCTGGGGATGAGTAGACCGCTCCCTGTCTCTCTGTTACAGACTCAGGGGATGAGTAGACCGCCCCCTTTCTCTTTATCACTGACCCAGGGGACGAGCAAACTGCCCCTTGTCACTGTACCTCAGATTCAGGGGATGAGTAGACCACTGCCTTTCTCGGTATCACAGACTCAGGGGATGAGTAGACAGCCCCGTTTGTCTGCATCACAGTCTCAGGGGATGAGTAGAGCGCCCCATGTCTCTGTGTCACAGACTCAGGGGATGATTAATCTGCCCCCTGTCGCTGCATCATAGACTCAGGTGATGTGCAGACCTCCCCCTGTCACTGTCTCACAGTCTCAGGGGATGAGTAGACCGCCCCCTGTCTCTGGATCACACACTCGGGGGAAGAGTAGACCGCCCCCTATCTCTGTATCTTAGACTCAGGGGAGGTGTAGACCTCCCCCTTTCTCTGTATCACAGACTCAGGGTATGAGTTGACCGCCCCCTGTCTCTGTATCACAGACTCAGGGGATGAGTTGACCGCCTCCTGTCTCTGTATCACAGACTCAGGGGATGAGTTGACCGCCCCCTTTCTCTGTATCACACACTCGGGGGATGAGTAGACCGCCCCCTGTCTCTGTATCATTGATTCAGCGGATGAGTAGACCGCCCCCTGTCTCTGTGTCACAGACTCAGGCGATGAGTAAACTGCCACTTGTTTCTGTGTCACAGACTCAGGGAATGAGTAGACCGCCCCCTGTCTCTGTATAACAGACTCAGAGGATGAGTAGACCGCCCCCTGTCTCTGTGTCACAGAGTCAGTTAATGAGTGGACCGTCCCCTGTCTTTGTATCACAGACTCAGTGGTTGAGCAGACTGCCCCCATGTCTCTGTATCACAGGCTCAGGGGATGAGTAGACCGCCCCCTGTCTCTGTATCACAAACTGAGGGGATGAGTAGACCGCCCCCTGTCTCTGTATCATAGACTCAGGGGAAGAGTAGACCGCCCCCTGTCTCTGTATCATAGACTCAGGGGATGTGTAGACCGCCCCCTGTCTCTATATCAGAGGCTCAGGGTATGAGTAGACCGCCCCCTGTCTCTGTATCACACACTCGCGGGATGAGTTGACCGCCCCCTGTCTCTGTTTCATTGATATAGGGGATGAGTATACCGCCCCCTGTCTCTGTATCACAGACTCAGGAGATGAGTAGACCGCACCCTTCCTCTCCATCACAGACCCAGGGCATGAGTAAACCGCCCCATGTCTCTGTATCACAGAGCCCGGGGATGAATGGAGCGTCCCCTGTCTCTATCTCACACACTCGGGGGATGAGTAGACCGCCCCGTTTGTCTGCATCACAGTCTCAGGGTATGAGAACACCGCCCCCTGTTTCTGTTTCATTGATTCAGGGGATGAGTAGACCGTCCCCTGTCTCAGTATCAGAGACTCAGAAGATGAGTAGATCGCCCCCTGTCTCTGTATCACAGACTCAGGGGATGAGTAGACCGCCCCATGTTTCTGTATCATTGATTCAGCGGATGAGTAGACCGCCCCCTGTCTCTGTGTCACAGACTCAGGGGATGAGTAGACCGCCCCCTGTCTCTGTATGACAGACCCAGGGGATGAGCAAACTGCTCCTTGTCTCTGTATCTCGGACTCAGGGGATGAGTACACCGCCCCCTGTTTCTGTATCATTGATTCTGGGGATGAGTAGACCGCTCCCTGTCTCTCTGTTACAGACTCAGGGGATGAGTAGACCGCCCCCTTTCTCTTTATCACTGACCCAGGGGACGAGCAAACTGCCCCTTGTCACTGTACCTCAGATTCAGGGGATGAGTAGACCACTGCCTTTCTCGGTATCACAGACTCAGGGGATGAGCAGACAGCCCCGTTTGTCTGCATCACAGTCTCAGGGGATGAGTAGAGCGCCCCATGTCTCTGTGTCACAGACTCAGGGGATGATTAATCTGCCCCCTGTCGCTGCATCATAGACTCGGGGGAAGAGTAGACCGCCCCCTATCTCTGTATCTTAGACTCAGGGGAGGTGTAGACCTCCGCCTTTCTCTGTATCACAGACTCAGGGGATGAGTTGACCGCCTCCTGTCTCTGTATCACAGACTCAGGGGATGAGTTGACCGCCTCCTGTCTCTGTATCACAGACTCAGGGGATGAGTTGACCGCCTCCTGTCTCTGTATCACAGACTCAGGGGATGAGTTGACCGCCTCCTGTCTCTGTATCACAGACTCAGGGGATGAGTAGACCGCCCCCTTTCTCTGTATCACAGACTCAGGGTATGAGTTGACCGCCCCCTGTCTCTGTATCACAGACTCAGGGGATGAGTTGACCGCCTCCTGTCTCTGCATCACAGACTCAGGGGATGAGTTGACCGCCCCCTTTCTCTGTATCACACACTCGGGGGATGAGTAGACCGCCCCCTGTCTCTGTATCATTGATTCAGCGGATGAGTAGACCGCCCCCTGTCTCTGTGTCACAGACTCAGGCGATGAGTAAACTGCCACTTGTCTCTGTGTCACAGACTCAGGGAATGAGTAGACCGCCCCCTGTCTCTGTATAACAGACTCAGAGGATGAGTAGACCGCCCCCTGTCTCTGTGTCACAGAGTCAGTTAATGAGTGGACCGTCCCCTGTCTCTGTATCACAGACTCAGTGGATGAGAAGACTGCCCCCTGTCTCTGTATCAAAGACTCAGGGGATGAGTAGACCGCCCCCTGTCTCTGTATCATTGATTCAGCGGATGAGTAGACCGCCCCCTGTCTCTGTGTCACAGACTCAGGCGATGAGTAAACTGCCACTTGTTTCTGTGTCACAGACTCAGGGAATGAGTAGACCGCCCCCTGTCTCTGTATAACAGACTCAGAGGATGAGTGGACCGTCCCCTGTCTTTGTATCACAGACTCAGTGGTTGAGCAGACTGCCCCCTGTCTCTGTATCACAGGCTCAGGGGATGAGTAGACCGCCCCCTGTCTCTGTATCACAAACTGAGGGGATGAGTAGACCGCCCCCTGTCTCTGTATCATAGACTCAGGGGAAGAGTAGACCGCCCCCTGTCTCTGTATCATAGACTCAGGGGATGTGTAGACCGCCCCCTGTCTCTATATCAGAGGCTCAGGGTATGAGTAGACCGCCCCGTCTCTGTATCACACACTCGCGGGATGAGTTGACCGCCCCCTGTCTCTGTTTCATTGATATAGGGGATGAGTATACCGCCCCCTGTCTCTGTATCACAGACTCAGGGGATGAGTAGACCGCCCCCTGTCTCTGTATCACAGACTCAGGGGATGAGTAGACCGCCCCCTTCCTCTGTATCACACACTCAGGATCGAATAGATCTCCCCCAGTCTCTGTCTCATAGTCCCGGGGGATGGGTAGACTGGCCCCTGTCTGTATTTAGGGACTTTGGGGCGGAGTAGACTGCCCCCTTTCTCGGTTTCACAAATTTAGGGGATGATTAGACCGTCCCCTGTCTTTGTATAAGACACTCAGCGGATGAGTAGACCGCCCCCTTTCTCTGCATCACAAACTCAGGTGATGAGTAGTCCGCCCCCTGTCTCTGCATCACAAACTCAGGAGATGAGTAGACCGTCCCCTGTCTTTGTATAAGACACTCAGCGGATGAGCAGACTGCCCCCTGTCTCTGTATCACAGACTCAGGGGATGAGTAGACCGTCCCCTGTCTTTGTATCACACCTCAGTGGATGAGCAGACTGCCCCCTGTCTCTGTATCACAGACTCAGGGGATGAGTAGACTGCCCCCTGTCTCTGCATCACAGACTGAGGGGATGAGTAGAACGCCCCCTGTCTCTGTATCACAGACTCAGGGGATGAGTAGACCGCCCCCTTCCTCTCGATCACAGACCCAGGGGATGAGTAAACTGCCCCTTGTCTCTGTATCACAGACTCAGTGGAAGAGTAGACCGCCCCCTGTCTCTGTATCTCAGACTCAGGGAATGAGTAGAGCGCTCCCTGTCACTGTATCTCACACTCAGGGAAAGTGTTAACTGCCCCCTACCTCTGTATCACACTCAGGGGATGAGTAGACCACCCCCTTCCTCTCTATCACAGTCCCATGGGATGAGTAAACTGCCCCTTGTCTCTGTATCTCAGATTCAGGGGATGAGTAAACTGCCCCCTGTCTCTGTATCATAGACTCAGGGAATGAGTAGACCGCCCCCTGTCTCTGTGTCACAGACTCAGGGGATGAGTAGACCGCCCCCTGTCTCTTTATCACTGACCCAGGGGATGAGCAAACTGCCCCTTGTCTCTGTATCTCAGATTCAGGGGATGAGTAGATCACTGCCTGTCTCTGTATCACACTCAGGGGATGAGTAGACCGCCCCGTTTGTCTGCATCACAGACTCAGGGGATGAGTACACCGCCCCCTGTTTCTGTATCATTGATTCAGGGGATGAGTAGACCGCCCACTGTCTCTGCATCACAGAATCAGGGGATGAGTAGACCGCCCCATGTCTCTGTATCATAGACTCAGGGGATGAGTAGACCACCCGCTGTCTCTGTATCACAGACTCAGGGGATGAGTACACCGCCCCCTGTTTCTGTATCATTGATTCGGGGGATGAGTAGACTGCCCCCCGTCTCTTTCTGACTTACCCAGGGGATGAGCAAACTGCCCCTTGTCACTGTATCTCAGATTCAGGGGATGAGTAGACCACTGCCTGTCTCTGTCTCACAGACTCAGGGGATGAGTAGACCACTGCCTGTCTCTGTATCACAGACTCAGGGACTGAGTAGAGCGCTCCCTGTCTCTGTATCTCACACTCAGGGAAAGAGTTAACTGCCCCCTATCTCTGTATCACACGCAGGGGATGAGTAGACCGCCCCCTTCCTCTCTATCACAGACCCATGGGATGAGTAAACTGCCCCCTGTCTCTGTATTCTAGACTCAGGGAATGAGTAGAGCGCCCCCTGTCTCTGTATCTCACACTCAGGGAAAGAGTTAAACGCCCCCTATCTCTGTATAACAGACTCATGGGATGAGTAGACTGCCCCCTGTCTCTGTCTCACACACTCGGGGGATGAGTAGACCGCCCCGTTTGTCTGCATCACAGTCTCAGGGTATGAGAACACCGCCCCCTGTTTCTGTTTCATTGATTCAGGGGATGAGTAGACCGCCCGCTGTCCCTGTATCACAGACTCAGGGGATTTAGATTTAGAACATTACAGCGCAGTACAGGCCCTTCGGCCCTCGATGTTGCGCCGCCCTGTGAAACCATCTGACCTACACTATTCCATTTTCATCCATGTGTCTATCCAATGTCCATTTAAATGCCCTTAAAGTTGGCGAATCTACTACTGCTGCAGGCAGGGCGTTCCACGCCCTTACTACTCTCTGAGTAAAGAAACTACCTCTCACATCTGTCCGATATCTATCACCCCTCAACTTGAAGCTATGTCCCCTCGTGTTTGCCATCACCATCCGAGGAAAAAGACGCTCACTATCCACCCTATCTAACCCTCTGATTATCTTGTATGTCTCTATTAAGTCACCTCTCCTCCTCCTTCTCTCCAACGAAAACAACCTCAAGTCCCTCAGCCTTTCCTCGTAAGACCTTCCCTCCATACCAGGCAACATCCGAGTAAATCTCCTCTGCACCCTTTCCATAGCTTCCACATCCTTCCTATAATGCGGTGACCAGAACTGCACGCAATACTCCAGGTGCGGTCTCACCAGAGTTTTGTACAGCTGCAGCATGACATCGTGGCTCCGAAACTCGACCCCCCTACTAATAAAAGCTAACACACCATATGCCTTCTTAACAGCCCTATTAACCTGGTTAGCAACCTTCAGGGATTTATGCACCTGGACACCAAGATCTCTCTGTTCATCTACAGTACCAAGAATCCTCCCATTAGCCCAGTACTCTGCATTCCTGTTACTCCTTCCAAAGTGAATCACCTCATACTTTTCCGCATTAAACTCCATTTGCCATCTCTCAGCCCAGCTCTGCAGCCTATCTATGTCTCTCTGTACCCGACAACATCCTTCGGCACTATCCATAACTCCACCGACCTTAGTGTCATCTGCAAATTTACTAACCCACCCTTCTACACCCTCTTCCAGGTCATTTATAAAAATGACAAACAGCAGTGGCCCCAAAACAGATCCTTGCGGTACACCACTAGTAACTAAACTCCAGGATGAACATTTGCCATCAACCACCACCCTCTGTCTTCTTTCAGCTAGCCAATTTCTGATCCAAAGCTCTAAATCACCTTCAACCCCATACTTGCGTATTTTCTGCAATAGCCTACCGTGGGGAACCTTATCAAACGCCTTACTGAAATCCATATACACCACATCCACTGCTTTACCCTCATCCACCTGTTTGGTCACCTTCTCGAAAAACTCAATAAGGTTTGTGAGGCACGACCTACCCGTCACAAAACCGTGCTGACTATCTCTAATGTACTTATTCTTTTCAAGATGATTATAAATCCTGTCTCTTATAAACTTTTCCAACATTTTACCCACAACCGAAGTAAGGCTCACAGGTCTATAATTACCAGGGCTGTCTCTACTCCCCTTCTTGAACAAGGGGACAACATTTGCAATCCTCCAGTCTTCCGGCACTATTCCTGTCGACAATGACGACATAAAGATCAAGGACAAAGGCTCTGCAATCTCCTCCCTAGCTTCCCAGAGAATCCTAGGATAAATCCCATCTGGCCCAGGGGACTTATCTATTTTCACACTTTCCAAAATTGCTAACACCTCCTCCTTGTGAACCTCAATCCCATCTAGCCTCGTAGCCTGAATCTCAGTATTCTCAACAACATTTTCTTTCTCTACTGTAAATACTGACGCAAAATATTCATTTAACACTTCCCCTATCTCCTCTGATTCCACACACAACTTCCCACTACTATCCTTGATTGGCCCTAATCTCACTCTAGTCATTCTTTTATTCCTGATATACCTATAGAAAGCCTTAGGGTTTTCCCTGATCCGATCCACCAATGACTTCTCGTGTCCTCTCCTTGCTCTTCTTAGCTCTCCCTTTAGATCCTTCCTGGCTAGCTTGTAGCTCTCAAGCGCCCTAACTGAGCCTTCACGTCTCATCCTAACAAAAGCCTTCTTCTTCCTCTTGACAAGCGCTTCAACTTCTTTAGTAAACCACGGCTCCCTCGCACGACAACTTCCTCCCTGCCTCACAAGTACATACTTATCAAGGACACGCAGTAGCTGCTCCTTGAATAAGCTCCACATTTCGATTGTTCCCATCCCCTGCAGTTTCCTTCCCCATCCTACGCATCCTAAATCTTGCCTAATCGCATCATAATTTCCTTTCCCCCAGTTATAATTCTTGCCCTGCGGTATATACCTGTCCCTGCCCATCGCTAAGGTAAACCTAACCGAATTGTGATCACTATCACCAAAGTGCTCACCTACATCTAAATCTAACACCTGGCCGGGTTCATTTCCCAGTACCAAATCCAATGTGGCATCGCCCCTGGTTGGCCTGTCCACATACTGTGTCAGAAAACCCTCCTGCACACACTGGACAAAAACTGACCCATCTAAAGTACTCGAACTATAGTACTTCCAGTCGATATTTGGAAAGTTAAAGTCCCCCATAACAACTACCCTGTTACTCTCACCCCTGTCGAGAATCATCTTCGCTATCCTTTCCTCTACATCTCTGGAACTATTCGGAGGTCTATAAAAGACTCCCAACAGGGTAACCTCACCTCTCCTGTTTCTAACCTCAGCCCATACTACCTCAGTAGCCGAGTCCTCAAACGTCCTTTCTGTCGCTGTAATACTCTCCTTGATTAACAATGCCACACCCCCCCCTCTTTTACCATCTTCTCTGTTCTTACTGAAACATCTAAATCCCGGAACCTGCAACATCCATTCCTGCCCCTGCTCTACCCATGTCTCCGAAATGGCCACTACATCGAGATCCCAGGTACCAACCCATGCTGCAAGCTCACCCACCTTATTCCGGATGCTCCTGGCGTTGAAATAGACACACTTTAAACCAGGTTCTTGCTTGCCAGTGCCCTCTTGCGTCCTTGTAACCATATCCCTGACCTCACTACTCTCAACATCCTGTACACTGGCACCACAATTTAGGTTCCCATTCCCCTGCTGAATTAGTTTAAACCCCCCCGAAGAGCACTAGCAAACCTCCCCCCCAGGATATTGGTACCCCTCTGGTTCAGGTGAAGACCATCCTGTTTGTAGAGGTCCCACCTACCCCAGAAAGAGCCCCAATTATCCAGGAAACCAAAACCCTCCCTCCTGCACCATCCCTGCAGCCACGTGTTCAACTCCTCTCTCTCCCTATTCCTCGCTTCGCTATCACGTGGCACGGGCAACAACCCAGAGATAACAACTCTGTTTGGTCTCGCTCTAAGCTTCCACCCTAGCTCCATAAATTTCTGTCTTAAATCCCCATCTCTCTTCCTACCTATGTCGTTGGTGCCTATGTGGACCACGACTTGGGGCTGCTCCCCCTCCCCATTAAGGATCCCAAAAACACGATCCGAGACATCACGAACCCTGGCACCTGGGAGGCAACATACCAACCGTGAGTCTCTCTCGTTCCCACAGAACCTCCTATCTGTTCCCCTAACTATGGAGTCCCCAATGACTAATGTTCTGCTCCTCTTCCCCCTTCCCTTCTGAGCAACAGGGACAGACTCTGTGCCAGATATCTGTACCCCATTGCTTACCCCTGGTAAGTCGTCCCCCGCAACAGTATCCAAAACGGTATACCTGTTGTTGAGGGAAACGGCCACAGGGGATCCCTGCACTGCCTGCTGGTTCCCTCTCCTTCCCCTGACGGTAACCCATCTACCTACTTCTTTTACCTGAGGTGTGACTACCTCCCCATAACTCCTCTCAATAACCTCCTCCGCCTCCCGAATGATCCGACGTTCATCCAACTCCAGCTCCAGTTCCCTAACGCGGTTCTCGAGGAGCTGGAGTTGGGTGCACTTCCCACAGATGCAGTCAGCAGGGACACTCTTGGCGACCCTTACCTCCCACATTCTGCAGGAGGAACATGCAACTGCCTTAACCTCCATTCCCACTATTCCAAATTCCCAACAAATCTACTGAAAAACAAAAAGTCAAAAACTTGTTAGGTTAGCAATCCAACGGACAGAACTTCCTAAATAAAAAGCTTACCTTATCAACACACCAGAGTACTTTTTTTATGGTTAGAGGAGGAGGGTGGGTGGGAGACACTACACGTGTAGTGTCTCGGGTACAGCCACCACACAAAAATATACCTTTTTCCTTACCCAGCAGATGAGTACACCGCCCCCTGTTTCTGTATCCTTGATTCAGGGGATGAGTAGACCACCCTCTGTATCTGTTTCACACACTCGGGGGATGGGTAGACCGCCCCTGTCTCTGTATCACACACTCGGGGATGAGAAGACCGCCCTCTATCTCTGTTTCATAGATTCAAGGGATGAGTCGACCGTCCCCTGTTTCTGTATCTCAGACTCAGGGGATGATTAAACTGCCCCCTGTCGCTGCATCATAGACTCAGGTGATGTGCAGACCTCCCCCTGTCACTGTATCACAGACTCAGGGGATGAGTTGACCGCCTCCTGTCTCTGTATCACAGACTCAGGGTATGAGTAGACCGCCTCCTGTCTAGGCATCACAGACTCAGTGGATGGGTAGACCGGCCCCTGTCTCTGTATCAAAGACTCAGGGGATGATTAGACCACACCCTGTCTCTGTATCACAAACTGAGGGGATGAGTAGACCACCCCCTGTCTCTGTATCACAAACTGAGGGGATAAGTAGACCACCCCCTGTCTCTGTATCACAAACTGAGGGGATAAGTAGACCACCCCCTGTCTCTGTATCACAAACTGAGGGGATAAGTAGACCGCCCCCTGTCTCTGTATCACAAATTTAGGGGATGAGTAGACCGCCCCCTGTCTCTGTATCACAGACTCAGTGGATGAGTACACCGTCCCCTGTCTTTGTATCACACACTCGGTGGTTGAGCAGACTGCCCCCTGTCTCTGTATCACAAACTGAGGGGATAAGTAGACCACCCCCTGTCTCTGTATCACAAACTGAGGGGATAAGTAGACCGCCCCCTGTCTCTGTATCACAAATTTAGGGGATGAGTAGACCGCCCCCTGTCTCTGTATCACAGACTCAGTGGATGAGTAGACCGCCCCCTTCTCTGTCTCACAGACTCAGGGGATGAGTAGACCGCCCCATGTTTCTGTATCATTGATTCAGCGGATGAGTAGACCGCCCCCTGTCTCTGTGTCACGGACACAGGGGATGAGTAGACCGCCCCCTGTCTCTGTATCACAGACCCAGGGGATGAGCAAACTGCCCCTTGTCTCTGTATCTCAGACTCAGGGGATGAGTACACCTCCCCCTGTTTCTGTATCATTGATTCTGGGGATGAGCAGACCGCTCCCTGTCTCTCTGTTACAGACTCAGGGGATGAGTAGACCGCCCCCTTTCTCTTTATCACTGGCCCAGGGGATGAGCAAACTGCCCCTTGTCACTGTACCTCAGATTCAGGGAATGAGTAGACCACTGCCTTTCTCGTTATCACAGACTCAGGGGATGAGTAGACCGCCCCGTTTGTCTGCATCACCGTCTCAGGGGATGAGTAGACCGCCCCATGTCTCTGTATCACAGAGCCCGGGGATGAGTAGCCCGCCCCCTGTCTCTGTGTCACAGACTCAGGGGATGAGCAGAGCGCCCCCTGTCTCTGTATCACACACACGGGGATGAGTAGAGCGCCCCCTGTCCCTGTATCACAGACTCAGGGGATGAGAAGACCGCCCTCTATCTCTGTTACATAGATTCAAGGGATGAGTCGACCGCCCCCTGTTTCTATATCTCAGACTCAGGGGATGATTAATCTGCCCCCTGTCGCTGCATCATAGACTCAGGTGATGTGCAGACCTCCCCCTGTCACTGTCTCACACACTCAGGGTATGAGTAGACCGCCCCCTGTCTCTGGATCACACACTCGGGGGAAGAGTAGACCGCCCCCTATCTCTGTATCTTAGACTCAGGAGAGGTGTAGACCTCCCCCTATCTCTGTCTCACAGACTCAGGGCATGAGTAGACCGCCCCCTGTCTCTGTATAACAGACTCAGGGGATGAGAAGACCGCCCCCTGTCTCTGTATCAAAGACTCAGGGGATGAGTAGACCGCCCCCTGTCTCTGTATCACAAATTTAGGGGATGAGTAGACAGCCCCCTGTCTCTGTATCACAGACTCAGTGGATGAGTAGACCGTCCCCTGTCTTTGTATCACACACTCAGTGGTTGAGCAGACTGCCCCCTGTCTCTGTATCACAGGCTCAGGGGATGAGTAGACCGCCCCCTGTCTCTGTATCACAAACTGAGGGGATGAGTAGACCGCCCCCTGTCTCTGTTTCATTGATATAGGGGATGAGTATACCGCCCCCTGTCTCTGTATCACAGACTCAGGGGATGAGTAGACCGCCCCCTGTCTCTGTATCACAGACTCAGGGGATGAGTGGACCGCCCCCTGTCTCTGTATCACAGACTCAGGGGATGAGTAGACCGCCCCCTTCCTCTGTATCACACACTCAGGATCGAATAGATCTCCCCCAGTCTCTGTCTCCTAGACCCGGGGGATGGGTAGACTGGCCCCTGTCTGTATTTAGGGACTTTGGGGCGGAGTAGATTAGATTAGATTAGAGATACAGCACTGAAACAGGCCCTTCGGCCCACCGAGTCTGTGCCGAACATCAACCACCCATTTATACTAATCCTACACGAATCCGATATTCCCAACAAACATCCCCACCTGTCCCAATATTTCCCTACCACCTACCTATACTGGTGACAATTTATAATGGCCAATTTACCTGTCAACCTGCAAGTTTTTTGGCTTGTGGGAGGAAACCGGAGCACCCGGAGAAAACCCACGCAGACACAGGGAGAACTTGCAAACTCCACACAGGCAGTACCCGGAATCGAACCCGGGTCCCTGGAGCTGTGAGGCTGCGGTGCTAACCACTGCGCCACTGTGCCGCCACATCAGGGGATGTGTAGACCGCCTCCTGTCTCTGTGTCAGAGAATCAGGGTATGAGTAGACCGGCCCCTGTCTCTGTATAACAGACTCATGGGATGAGTAAACTGCCCCTTGTCTCTGTATCACAGACTCAGTGGATGAGTAAACCGCCCCCTGTCTCTGTATCACAGACTGAGGGGATGAGTAGAATGCCCCCTGTCTCTGTATCACAGACTCAGGGGATGAGTAGACAGCCCCCTGTCTCTGTATCACAGACTGAGGGGATGAGTAGAACACCCCCTGTCTCTGTATCACAGACTGAGGGGATGAGTAAACTGCCCCTTGTCTCTGTATCACAGACTCAGTGGATGAGTAAACCGCCCCCTGTCTCTGTATCACAGACTGAGGGGATGAGTAGACCGCCCCCTGTTTCTGTATCTCAGACTCAGGGGATGATTAAACTGCCCCCTGTCGCTGCATCATAGACTCAGGTGATGTGCAGACCTCCCCCTGTCACTGTATCACAGACTCAGGGGATGAGTTGACCGCCTCCTGTCTCTGTATCACAGACTCAGGGTATGAGTAGACCGCCTCCTGTCTAGGCATCACAGACTCAGTGGATGGGTAGACCGGCCCCTGTCTCTGTATCAAAGACTCAGGGGATGATTAGACCACACCCTGTCTCTGTATCACAAACTGAGGGGATGAGTAGACCACCCCCTGTCTCTGTATCACAAACTGAGGGGATAAGTAGACCACCCCCTGTCTCTGTATCACAAACTGAGGGGATAAGTAGACCACCCCCTGTCTCTGTATCACAAACTGAGGGGATAAGTAGACCGCCCCCTGTCTCTGTATCACAAATTTAGGGGATGAGTAGACCGCCCCCTGTCTCTGTATCACAGACTCAGTGGATGAGTACACCGTCCCCTGTCTTTGTATCACACACTCGGTGGTTGAGCAGACTGCCCCCTGTCTCTGTATCACAAACTGAGGGGATAAGTAGACCACCCCCTGTCTCTGTATCACAAACTGAGGGGATAAGTAGACCGCCCCCTGTCTCTGTATCACAAATTTAGGGGATGAGTAGACCGCCCCCTGTCTCTGTATCACAGACTCAGTGGATGAGTAGACCGCCCCCTTCTCTGTCTCACAGACTCAGGGGATGAGTAGACCGCCCCATGTTTCTGTATCATTGATTCAGCGGATGAGTAGACCGCCCCCTGTCTCTGTGTCACGGACACAGGGGATGAGTAGACCGCCCCCTGTCTCTGTATCACAGACCCAGGGGATGAGCAAACTGCCCCTTGTCTCTGTATCTCAGACTCAGGGGATGAGTACACCTCCCCCTGTTTCTGTATCATTGATTCTGGGGATGAGCAGACCGCTCCCTGTCTCTCTGTTACAGACTCAGGGGATGAGTAGACCGCCCCCTTTCTCTTTATCACTGGCCCAGGGGATGAGCAAACTGCCCCTTGTCACTGTACCTCAGATTCAGGGAATGAGTAGACCACTGCCTTTCTCGTTATCACAGACTCAGGGGATGAGTAGACCGCCCCGTTTGTCTGCATCACCGTCTCAGGGGATGAGTAGACCGCCCCATGTCTCTGTATCACAGAGCCCGGGGATGAGTAGCCCGCCCCCTGTCTCTGTGTCACAGACTCAGGGGATGAGCAGAGCGCCCCCTGTCTCTGTATCACACACACGGGGATGAGTAGAGCGCCCCCTGTCCCTGTATCACAGACTCAGGGGATGAGAAGACCGCCCTCTATCTCTGTTACATAGATTCAAGGGATGAGTCGACCGCCCCCTGTTTCTATATCTCAGACTCAGGGGATGATTAATCTGCCCCCTGTCGCTGCATCATAGACTCAGGTGATGTGCAGACCTCCCCCTGTCACTGTCTCACACACTCAGGGTATGAGTAGACCGCCCCCTGTCTCTGGATCACACACTCGGGGGAAGAGTAGACCGCCCCCTATCTCTGTATCTTAGACTCAGGAGAGGTGTAGACCTCCCCCTATCTCTGTCTCACAGACTCAGGGCATGAGTAGACCGCCCCCTGTCTCTGTATAACAGACTCAGGGGATGAGAAGACCGCCCCCTGTCTCTGTATCAAAGACTCAGGGGATGAGTAGACCGCCCCCTGTCTCTGTATCACAAATTTAGGGGATGAGTAGACAGCCCCCTGTCTCTGTATCACAGACTCAGTGGATGAGTAGACCGTCCCCTGTCTTTGTATCACACACTCAGTGGTTGAGCAGACTGCCCCCTGTCTCTGTATCACAGGCTCAGGGGATGAGTAGACCGCCCCCTGTCTCTGTATCACAAACTGAGGGGATGAGTAGACCGCCCCCTGTCTCTGTTTCATTGATATAGGGGATGAGTATACCGCCCCCTGTCTCTGTATCACAGACTCAGGGGATGAGTAGACCGCCCCCTGTCTCTGTATCACAGACTCAGGGGATGAGTGGACCGCCCCCTGTCTCTGTATCACAGACTCAGGGGATGAGTAGACCGCCCCCTTCCTCTGTATCACACACTCAGGATCGAATAGATCTTCCCCCAGTCTCTGTCTCCTAGACCCGGGGGATGGGTAGACTGGCCCCTGTCTGTATTTAGGGACTTTGGGGCGGAGTAGATTAGATTAGATTAGAGATACAGCACTGAAACAGGCCCTTCGGCCCACCGAGTCTGTGCCGAACATCAACCACCCATTTATACTAATCCTACACGAATCCGATATTCCCAACAAACATCCCCACCTGTCCCAATATTTCCCTACCACCTACCTATACTGGTGACAATTTATAATGGCCAATTTACCTGTCAACCTGCAAGTTTTTTGGCTTGTGGGAGGAAACCGGAGCACCCGGAGAAAACCCACGCAGACACAGGGAGAACTTGCAAACTCCACACAGGCAGTACCCGGAATCGAACCCGGGTCCCTGGAGCTGTGAGGCTGCGGTGCTAACCACTGCGCCACTGTGCCGCCACATCAGGGGATGTGTAGACCGCCTCCTGTCTCTGTGTCAGAGAATCAGGGTATGAGTAGACCGGCCCCTGTCTCTGTATAACAGACTCATGGGATGAGTAAACTGCCCCTTGTCTCTGTATCACAGACTCAGTGGATGAGTAAACCGCCCCCTGTCTCTGTATCACAGACTGAGGGGATGAGTAGAACGCCCCCTGTCTCTGTATCACAGACTCAGGGGATGAGTAGACAGCCCCCTGTCTCTGTATCACAGACTGAGGGGATGAGTAGAACACCCCCTGTCTCTGTATCACAGACTGAGGGGATGAGTAAACTGCCCCTTGTCTCTGTATCACAGACTCAGTGGATGAGTAAACCGCCCCCTGTCTCTGTATCACAGACTGAGGGGATGAGTAGACCGCCCCCTGTCTCTGTGTCACAGGCTCAGGGGATGAGTAGACCGCCCCCTGTCTCTGTATCACAGACTCAGTGGATGAGTAGACCGCCCCCTTCTCTGTCTCACAGACTCAGGGGATGAGTAGACCGCCCCATGTTTCTGTATCATTGATTCAGCGGATGAGTAGACCGCCCCCTGTCTCTGTGTCACGGACACAGGGGATGAGTAGACCGCCCCCTGTCTCTGTATCACAGACCCAGGGGATGAGCAAACTGCCCCTTGTCTCTGTATCTCAGACTCAGGGGATGAGTACACCTCCCCCTGTTTCTGTATCATTGATTCTGGGGATGAGCAGACCGCTCCCTGTCTCTCTGTTACAGACTCAGGGGATGAGTAGACCGCCCCCTTTCTCTTTATCACTGGCCCAGGGGATGAGCAAACTGCCCCTTGTCACTGTACCTCAGATTCAGGGAATGAGTAGACCACTGCCTTTCTCGTTATCACAGACTCAGGGGATGAGTAGACCGCCCCGTTTGTCTGCATCACCGTCTCAGGGGATGAGTAGACCGCCCCATGTCTCTGTATCACAGAGCCCGGGGATGAGTAGCCCGCCCCCTGTCTCTGTGTCACAGACTCAGGGGATGAGCAGAGCGCCCCCTGTCTCTGTATCACACACACGGGGATGAGTAGAGCGCCCCCTGTCCCTGTATCACAGACTCAGGGGATGAGAAGACCGCCCTCTATCTCTGTTACATAGATTCAAGGGATGAGTCGACCGCCCCCTGTCTCTGTGTCACGGACACAGGGGATGAGTAGACCGCCCCCTGTCTCTGTATCACAGACCCAGGGGATGAGCAAACTGCCCCTTGTCTCTGTATCTCAGACTCAGGGGATGAGTACACCTCCCCCTGTTTCTGTATCATTGATTCTGGGGATGAGCAGACCGCTCCCTGTCTCTCTGTTACAGACTCAGGGGATGAGTAGACCGCCCCCTTTCTCTTTATCACTGGCCCAGGGGATGAGCAAACTGCCCCTTGTCACTGTACCTCAGATTCAGGGAATGAGTAGACCACTGCCTTTCTCGTTATCACAGACTCAGGGGATGAGTAGACCGCCCCGTTTGTCTGCATCACCGTCTCAGGGGATGAGTAGACCGCCCCATGTCTCTGTATCACAGAGCCCGGGGATGAGTAGCCCGCCCCCTGTCTCTGTGTCACAGACTCAGGGGATGAGCAGAGCGCCCCCTGTCTCTGTATCACACACACGGGGATGAGTAGAGCGCCCCCTGTCCCTGTATCACAGACTCAGGGGATGAGAAGACCGCCCTCTATCTCTGTTACATAGATTCAAGGGATGAGTCGACCGCCCCCTGTTTCTATATCTCAGACTCAGGGGATGATTAATCTGCCCCCTGTCGCTGCATCATAGACTCAGGTGATGTGCAGACCTCCCCCTGTCACTGTCTCACACACTCAGGGTATGAGTAGACCGCCCCCTGTCTCTGGATCACACACTCGGGGGAAGAGTAGACCGCCCCCTATCTCTGTATCTTAGACTCAGGAGAGGTGTAGACCTCCCCCTATCTCTGTCTCACAGACTCAGGGCATGAGTAGACCGCCCCCTGTCTCTGTATAACAGACTCAGGGGATGAGAAGACCGCCCCCTGTCTCTGTATCAAAGACTCAGGGGATGAGTAGACCGCCCCCTGTCTCTGTATCACAAATTTAGGGGATGAGTAGACAGCCCCCTGTCTCTGTATCACAGACTCAGTGGATGAGTAGACCGTCCCCTGTCTTTGTATCACACACTCAGTGGTTGAGCAGACTGCCCCCTGTCTCTGTATCACAGGCTCAGGGGATGAGTAGACCGCCCCCTGTCTCTGTATCACAAACTGAGGGGATGAGTAGACCGCCCCCTGTCTCTGTTTCATTGATATAGGGGATGAGTATACCGCCCCCTGTCTCTGTATCACAGACTCAGGGGATGAGTAGACCGCCCCCTGTCTCTGTATCACAGACTCAGGGGATGAGTGGACCGCCCCCTGTCTCTGTATCACAGACTCAGGGGATGAGTAGACCGCCCCCTTCCTCTGTATCACACACTCAGGATCGAATAGATCTCCCCCAGTCTCTGTCTCCTAGACCCGGGGGATGGGTAGACTGGCCCCTGTCTGTATTTAGGGACTTTGGGGCGGAGTAGATTAGATTAGATTAGAGATACAGCACTGAAACAGGCCCTTCGGCCCACCGAGTCTGTGCCGAACATCAACCACCCATTTATACTAATCCTACACGAATCCGATATTCCCAACAAACATCCCCACCTGTCCCAATATTTCCCTACCACCTACCTATACTGGTGACAATTTATAATGGCCAATTTACCTGTCAACCTGCAAGTTTTTTGGCTTGTGGGAGGAAACCGGAGCACCCGGAGAAAACCCACGCAGACACAGGGAGAACTTGCAAACTCCACACAGGCAGTACCCGGAATCGAACCCGGGTCCCTGGAGCTGTGAGGCTGCGGTGCTAACCACTGCGCCGCCACATCAGGGGATGTGTAGACCGCCTCCTGTCTCTGTGTCAGAGAATCAGGGTATGAGTAGACCGGCCCCTGTCTCTGTATAACAGACTCATGGGATGAGTAAACTGCCCCTTGTCTCTGTATCACAGACTCAGTGGATGAGTAAACCGCCCCCTGTCTCTGTATCACAGACTGAGGGGATGAGTAGAACGCCCCCTGTCTCTGTATCACAGACTCAGGGGATGAGTAGACAGCCCCCTGTCTCTGTATCACAGACTGAGGGGATGAGTAGAACACCCCCTGTCTCTGTATCACAGACTGAGGGGATGAGTAAACTGCCCCTTGTCTCTGTATCACAGACTCAGTGGATGAGTAAACCGCCCCCTGTCTCTGTATCACAGACTGAGGGGATGAGTAGACCGCCCCCTGTCTCTGTGTCACAGGCTCAGGGGATGAGTAGACCGCCCCCTGTCTCTGTATCACAAACTGAGGGGATGAGTAGACCGCCCCCTGTCTCTGTTTCATTGATATAGGGGATGAGTATACCGCCCCCTGTCTCTGTATCACAGACTCAGGGGATGAGTAGACCGCCCCCTGTCTCTGTATCACAGACTCAGGGGATGAGTGGACCGCCCCCTGTCTCTGTATCACAGACTCAGGGGATGAGTAGACCGCCCCCTTCCTCTGTATCACACACTCAGGATCGAATAGATCTCCCCCAGTCTCTGTCTCCTAGACCCGGGGGATGGGTAGACTGGCCCCTGTCTGTATTTAGGGACTTTGGGGCGGAGTAGATTAGATTAGATTAGAGATACAGCACTGAAACAGGCCCTTCGGCCCACCGAGTCTGTGCCGAACATCAACCACCCATTTATACTAATCCTACACGAATCCGATATTCCCAACAAACATCCCCACCTGTCCCAATATTTCCCTACCACCTACCTATACTGGTGACAATTTATAATGGCCAATTTACCTGTCAACCTGCAAGTTTTTTGGCTTGTGGGAGGAAACCGGAGCACCCGGAGAAAACCCACGCAGACACAGGGAGAACTTGCAAACTCCACACAGGCAGTACCCGGAATCGAACCCGGGTCCCTGGAGCTGTGAGGCTGCGGTGCTAACCACTGCGCCACTGTGCCGCCACATCAGGGGATGTGTAGACCGCCTCCTGTCTCTGTGTCAGAGAATCAGGGTATGAGTAGACCGGCCCCTGTCTCTGTATAACAGACTCATGGGATGAGTAAACTGCCCCTTGTCTCTGTATCACAGACTCAGTGGATGAGTAAACCGCCCCCTGTCTCTGTATCACAGACTGAGGGGATGAGTAGAACGCCCCCTGTCTCTGTATCACACATTCAGGGGATGAGTAGACCGCCCCCCTTTCTCTGATTCACACACTCAGGGGATGAGTCGACTGCCCCCTGTCTCCGTATCACACACTCAGGGGATGAGTCGACTGCCCCCTGTCTCTGTATCTGATACTCAGGTGATGATTAGACCACCCCCTGTCTCTGCATCACACACTCAGGGGTTGAGTCGACTGCCCCTTGTCTCTGTATCTCAGACTCAGGAGATGAATTGACCGCCCCCTGTCTCTGTATCACAGACTCAGGGGATGTGTAGACCGCCTCCTGTCTCTGTGTCAGAGAATCAGGGTATGAGTAGACCGGCCCCTGTCTCTGTATAACAGACTCATGGGATGAGTAAACTGCCCCTTGTCTCTGTATCACAGACTCAGTGGATGAGTAAACCGCCCCCTGTCTCTGTATCACAGACTGAGGGGATGAGTAGAACGCCCCCTGTCTCTGTATCACAGACTCAGGGGATGAGTAGACAGCCCCCTGTCTCTGTATCACAGACTGAGGGGATGAGTAGAACACCCCCTGTCTCTGTATCACAGACTGAGGGGATGAGTAAACTGCCCCTTGTCTCTGTATCACAGACTCAGTGGATGAGTAAACCGCCCCCTGTCTCTGTATCACAGACTGAGGGGATGAGTAGACCGCCCCCTGTTTCTGTATCTCAGACTCAGGGGATGATTAAACTGCCCCCTGTCGCTGCATCATAGACTCAGGTGATGTGCAGACCTCCCCCTGTCACTGTATCACAGACTCAGGGGATGAGTTGACCGCCTCCTGTCTCTGTATCACAGACTCAGGGTATGAGTAGACCGCCTCCTGTCTAGGCATCACAGACTCAGTGGATGGGTAGACCGGCCCCTGTCTCTGTATCAAAGACTCAGGGGATGATTAGACCACACCCTGTCTCTGTATCACAAACTGAGGGGATGAGTAGACCACCCCCTGTCTCTGTATCACAAACTGAGGGGATAAGTAGACCACCCCCTGTCTCTGTATCACAAACTGAGGGGATAAGTAGACCACCCCCTGTCTCTGTATCACAAACTGAGGGGATAAGTAGACCGCCCCCTGTCTCTGTATCACAAATTTAGGGGATGAGTAGACCGCCCCCTGTCTCTGTATCACAGACTCAGTGGATGAGTACACCGTCCCCTGTCTTTGTATCACACACTCGGTGGTTGAGCAGACTGCCCCCTGTCTCTGTATCACAAACTGAGGGGATAAGTAGACCACCCCCTGTCTCTGTATCACAAACTGAGGGGATAAGTAGACCGCCCCCTGTCTCTGTATCACAAATTTAGGGGATGAGTAGACCGCCCCCTGTCTCTGTATCACAGACTCAGTGGATGAGTAGACCGCCCCCTTCTCTGTCTCACAGACTCAGGGGATGAGTAGACCGCCCCATGTTTCTGTATCATTGATTCAGCGGATGAGTAGACCGCCCCCTGTCTCTGTGTCACGGACACAGGGGATGAGTAGACCGCCCCCTGTCTCTGTATCACAGACCCAGGGGATGAGCAAACTGCCCCTTGTCTCTGTATCTCAGACTCAGGGGATGAGTACACCTCCCCCTGTTTCTGTATCATTGATTCTGGGGATGAGCAGACCGCTCCCTGTCTCTCTGTTACAGACTCAGGGGATGAGTAGACCGCCCCCTTTCTCTTTATCACTGGCCCAGGGGATGAGCAAACTGCCCCTTGTCACTGTACCTCAGATTCAGGGAATGAGTAGACCACTGCCTTTCTCGTTATCACAGACTCAGGGGATGAGTAGACCGCCCCGTTTGTCTGCATCACCGTCTCAGGGGATGAGTAGACCGCCCCATGTCTCTGTATCACAGAGCCCGGGGATGAGTAGCCCGCCCCCTGTCTCTGTGTCACAGACTCAGGGGATGAGCAGAGCGCCCCCTGTCTCTGTATCACACACACGGGGATGAGTAGAGCGCCCCCTGTCCCTGTATCACAGACTCAGGGGATGAGAAGACCGCCCTCTATCTCTGTTACATAGATTCAAGGGATGAGTCGACCGCCCCCTGTTTCTATATCTCAGACTCAGGGGATGATTAATCTGCCCCCTGTCGCTGCATCATAGACTCAGGTGATGTGCAGACCTCCCCCTGTCACTGTCTCACACACTCAGGGTATGAGTAGACCGCCCCCTGTCTCTGGATCACACACTCGGGGGAAGAGTAGACCGCCCCCTATCTCTGTATCTTAGACTCAGGAGAGGTGTAGACCTCCCCCTATCTCTGTCTCACAGACTCAGGGCATGAGTAGACCGCCCCCTGTCTCTGTATAACAGACTCAGGGGATGAGAAGACCGCCCCCTGTCTCTGTATCAAAGACTCAGGGGATGAGTAGACCGCCCCCTGTCTCTGTATCACAAATTTAGGGGATGAGTAGACAGCCCCCTGTCTCTGTATCACAGACTCAGTGGATGAGTAGACCGTCCCCTGTCTTTGTATCACACACTCAGTGGTTGAGCAGACTGCCCCCTGTCTCTGTATCACAGGCTCAGGGGATGAGTAGACCGCCCCCTGTCTCTGTATCACAAACTGAGGGGATGAGTAGACCGCCCCCTGTCTCTGTTTCATTGATATAGGGGATGAGTATACCGCCCCCTGTCTCTGTATCACAGACTCAGGGGATGAGTAGACCGCCCCCTGTCTCTGTATCACAGACTCAGGGGATGAGTGGACCGCCCCCTGTCTCTGTATCACAGACTCAGGGGATGAGTAGACCGCCCCCTTCCTCTGTATCACACACTCAGGATCGAATAGATCTCCCCCAGTCTCTGTCTCCTAGACCCGGGGGATGGGTAGACTGGCCCCTGTCTGTATTTAGGGACTTTGGGGCGGAGTAGATTAGATTAGATTAGAGATACAGCACTGAAACAGGCCCTTCGGCCCACCGAGTCTGTGCCGAACATCAACCACCCATTTATACTAATCCTACACGAATCCGATATTCCCAACAAACATCCCCACCTGTCCCAATATTTCCCTACCACCTACCTATACTGGTGACAATTTATAATGGCCAATTTACCTGTCAACCTGCAAGTTTTTTGGCTTGTGGGAGGAAACCGGAGCACCCGGAGAAAACCCACGCAGACACAGGGAGAACTTGCAAACTCCACACAGGCAGTACCCGGAATCGAACCCGGGTCCCTGGAGCTGTGAGGCTGCGGTGCTAACCACTGCGCCACTGTGCCGCCACATCAGGGGATGTGTAGACCGCCTCCTGTCTCTGTGTCAGAGAATCAGGGTATGAGTAGACCGGCCCCTGTCTCTGTATAACAGACTCATGGGATGAGTAAACTGCCCCTTGTCTCTGTATCACAGACTCAGTGGATGAGTAAACCGCCCCCTGTCTCTGTATCACAGACTGAGGGGATGAGTAGAACGCCCCCTGTCTCTGTATCACAGACTCAGGGGATGAGTAGACAGCCCCCTGTCTCTGTATCACAGACTGAGGGGATGAGTAGAACACCCCCTGTCTCTGTATCACAGACTGAGGGGATGAGTAAACTGCCCCTTGTCTCTGTATCACAGACTCAGTGGATGAGTAAACCGCCCCCTGTCTCTGTATCACAGACTGAGGGGATGAGTAGACCGCCCCCTGTCTCTGTGTCACAGGCTCAGGGGATGAGTAGACCGCCCCCTGTCTCTGTATCACAAACTGAGGGGATGAGTAGACCGCCCCCTGTCTCTGTTTCATTGATATAGGGGATGAGTATACCGCCCCCTGTCTCTGTATCACAGACTCAGGGGATGAGTAGACCGCCCCCTGTCTCTGTATCACAGACTCAGGGGATGAGTGGACCGCCCCCTGTCTCTGTATCACAGACTCAGGGGATGAGTAGACCGCCCCCTTCCTCTGTATCACACACTCAGGATCGAATAGATCTCCCCCAGTCTCTGTCTCCTAGACCCGGGGGATGGGTAGACTGGCCCCTGTCTGTATTTAGGGACTTTGGGGCGGAGTAGATTAGATTAGATTAGAGATACAGCACTGAAACAGGCCCTTCGGCCCACCGAGTCTGTGCCGAACATCAACCACCCATTTATACTAATCCTACACGAATCCGATATTCCCAACAAACATCCCCACCTGTCCCAATATTTCCCTACCACCTACCTATACTGGTGACAATTTATAATGGCCAATTTACCTGTCAACCTGCAAGTTTTTTGGCTTGTGGGAGGAAACCGGAGCACCCGGAGAAAACCCACGCAGACACAGGGAGAACTTGCAAACTCCACACAGGCAGTACCCGGAATCGAACCCGGGTCCCTGGAGCTGTGAGGCTGCGGTGCTAACCACTGCGCCACTGTGCCGCCACATCAGGGGATGTGTAGACCGCCTCCTGTCTCTGTGTCAGAGAATCAGGGTATGAGTAGACCGGCCCCTGTCTCTGTATAACAGACTCATGGGATGAGTAAACTGCCCCTTGTCTCTGTATCACAGACTCAGTGGATGAGTAAACCGCCCCCTGTCTCTGTATCACAGACTGAGGGGATGAGTAGAACGCCCCCTGTCTCTGTATCACAGACTCAGGGGATGAGTAGACAGCCCCCTGTCTCTGTATCACAGACTGAGGGGATGAGTAGAACACCCCCTGTCTCTGTATCACAGACTGAGGGGATGAGTAAACTGCCCCTTGTCTCTGTATCACAGACTCAGTGGATGAGTAAACCGCCCCCTGTCTCTGTATCACAGACTGAGGGGATGAGTAGACCGCCCCCTGTCTCTGTGTCACAGGCTCAGGGGATGAGTAGACCGCCCCCTGTCTCTGTATCACAGACTCAGTGGATGAGTAGACCGCCCCCTTCTCTGTCTCACAGACTCAGGGGATGAGTAGACCGCCCCATGTTTCTGTATCATTGATTCAGCGGATGAGTAGACCGCCCCCTGTCTCTGTGTCACGGACACAGGGGATGAGTAGACCGCCCCCTGTCTCTGTATCACAGACCCAGGGGATGAGCAAACTGCCCCTTGTCTCTGTATCTCAGACTCAGGGGATGAGTACACCTCCCCCTGTTTCTGTATCATTGATTCTGGGGATGAGCAGACCGCTCCCTGTCTCTCTGTTACAGACTCAGGGGATGAGTAGACCGCCCCCTTTCTCTTTATCACTGGCCCAGGGGATGAGCAAACTGCCCCTTGTCACTGTACCTCAGATTCAGGGAATGAGTAGACCACTGCCTTTCTCGTTATCACAGACTCAGGGGATGAGTAGACCGCCCCGTTTGTCTGCATCACCGTCTCAGGGGATGAGTAGACCGCCCCATGTCTCTGTATCACAGAGCCCGGGGATGAGTAGCCCGCCCCCTGTCTCTGTGTCACAGACTCAGGGGATGAGCAGAGCGCCCCCTGTCTCTGTATCACACACACGGGGATGAGTAGAGCGCCCCCTGTCCCTGTATCACAGACTCAGGGGATGAGAAGACCGCCCTCTATCTCTGTTACATAGATTCAAGGGATGAGTCGACCGCCCCCTGTTTCTATATCTCAGACTCAGGGGATGATTAATCTGCCCCCTGTCGCTGCATCATAGACTCAGGTGATGTGCAGACCTCCCCCTGTCACTGTCTCACACACTCAGGGTATGAGTAGACCGCCCCCTGTCTCTGGATCACACACTCGGGGGAAGAGTAGACCGCCCCCTATCTCTGTATCTTAGACTCAGGAGAGGTGTAGACCTCCCCCTATCTCTGTCTCACAGACTCAGGGCATGAGTAGACCGCCCCCTGTCTCTGTATAACAGACTCAGGGGATGAGAAGACCGCCCCCTGTCTCTGTATCAAAGACTCAGGGGATGAGTAGACCGCCCCCTGTCTCTGTATCACAAATTTAGGGGATGAGTAGACAGCCCCCTGTCTCTGTATCACAGACTCAGTGGATGAGTAGACCGTCCCCTGTCTTTGTATCACACACTCAGTGGTTGAGCAGACTGCCCCCTGTCTCTGTATCACAGGCTCAGGGGATGAGTAGACCGCCCCCTGTCTCTGTATCACAAACTGAGGGGATGAGTAGACCGCCCCCTGTCTCTGTTTCATTGATATAGGGGATGAGTATACCGCCCCCTGTCTCTGTATCACAGACTCAGGGGATGAGTAGACCGCCCCCTGTCTCTGTATCACAGACTCAGGGGATGAGTGGACCGCCCCCTGTCTCTGTATCACAGACTCAGGGGATGAGTAGACCGCCCCCTTCCTCTGTATCACACACTCAGGATCGAATAGATCTCCCCCAGTCTCTGTCTCCTAGACCCGGGGGATGGGTAGACTGGCCCCTGTCTGTATTTAGGGACTTTGGGGCGGAGTAGATTAGATTAGATTAGAGATACAGCACTGAAACAGGCCCTTCGGCCCACCGAGTCTGTGCCGAACATCAACCACCCATTTATACTAATCCTACACGAATCCGATATTCCCAACAAACATCCCCACCTGTCCCAATATTTCCCTACCACCTACCTATACTGGTGACAATTTATAATGGCCAATTTACCTGTCAACCTGCAAGTTTTTTGGCTTGTGGGAGGAAACCGGAGCACCCGGAGAAAACCCACGCAGACACAGGGAGAACTTGCAAACTCCACACAGGCAGTACCCGGAATCGAACCCGGGTCCCTGGAGCTGTGAGGCTGCGGTGCTAACCACTGCGCCACTGTGCCGCCACATCAAGGGATGTGTAGACCGCCTCCTGTCTCTGTGTCAGAGAATCAGGGTATGAGTAGACCGGCCCCTGTCTCTGTATAACAGACTCATGGGATGAGTAAACTGCCCCTTGTCTCTGTATCACAGACTCAGTGGATGAGTAAACCGCCCCCTGTCTCTGTATCACAGACTGAGGGGATGAGTAGAACGCCCCCTGTCTCTGTATCACAGACTCAGGGGATGAGTAGACAGCCCCCTGTCTCTGTATCACAGACTGAGGGGATGAGTAGAACACCCCCTGTCTCTGTATCACAGACTGAGGGGATGAGTAAACTGCCCCTTGTCTCTGTATCACAGACTCAGTGGATGAGTAAACCGCCCCCTGTCTCTGTATCACAGACTGAGGGGATGAGTAGACCGCCCCCTGTCTCTGTGTCACAGGCTCAGGGGATGAGTAGACCGCCCCCTGTCTCTGTATCACAAACTGAGGGGATGAGTAGACCGCCCCCTGTCTCTGTTTCATTGATATAGGGGATGAGTATACCGCCCCCTGTCTCTGTATCACAGACTCAGGGGATGAGTAGACCGCCCCCTGTCTCTGTATCACAGACTCAGGGGATGAGTGGACTGCCCCCTGTCTCTGTATCACAGACTCAGGGGATGAGTAGACCGCCCCCTTCCTCTGTATCACACACTCAGGATCGAATAGATCTCCCCCAGTCTCTGTCTCCTAGACCCGGGGGATGGGTAGACTGGCCCCTGTCTGTATTTAGGGACTTTGGGGCGGAGTAGACTGCCCCCTTTCTCGGTTTCACAAATTTTGGGGATGAGTAGACCGGTTCCTGTCTCGGTATCACAAATTTAGGGGATGAGTAGACCGCCCCCTTTCTCTGTGTCACAAACTCAGGGGATGAGTAGACCGTCCCCTGTCTTTGTATCACACACTCAGTGGATGAGCAGACTGCCCCCTGTCTCTGTATCACAGACTCAGGGGATGAGTAGACTGCCCCTTGTCTCTGTATCACAGACTGAGGGGATGAGTAGAACGCCCCCTGTCTCTGTATCACAGACTGAGGGGATGAGTAAACTGCCCCTTGTCTCTGTATCACAGACTCAGTGGATGAGTAAACCGCCCCCTGTCTCTGTGTCAGAGACTCAGGGGATGATTAAACTGCCCCCTGTCGCTGCATCATAGACTCAGGTGATGTGCAGAACTCCCCCTGTCACTGCATCACAGACTCAGGGGATGAGTTGACCGCCCCCTGTCTAGGCATCACAGACTCAATGGATGGGTAGACCGGCCCCTGTCTCTGTATCAAAGACTCAGGGGATGATTAGACCACCCCCTGTCTCTCTATCACAGACTCAGGGGATGAGTAGACCGCCCCCTGTCTCTGTATCACAGACTCAGGGGATGAGTAGACCGCCCCCTGTCTCTGTATCATAGACTCAGGGGAAGAGTAGACCGCCCCCTGTCTCTGTATCATAGACTCAGGGGATGTGTAGACTGCCCCCTGTCTCTGTGTCACAGACTCAGGTGAAGAGTAGACTGCCCCAGTCTCAGTATCCCATACTCAGGGGATGAGTAGACCGCCCCCTGTGTCTGTATCACAGACTCAGGGTAAGAGTAGACCGCCCCCTGTCTCTGTACACAGACTAAGGGGATGAGTCGACCACCCCCTGTCTCCGTATCACACATTCAGGGGATGAGTAGACCGCCCCCCTTTCTCTGATTCACACACTCAGGGGATGAGTCGACTGCCCCCTGTCTCCGTATCACACACTCAGGGGATGAGTCGACTGCCCCCTGTCTCTGTATCTGATACTCAGGTGATGATTAGACCACCCCCTGTCTCTGCATCACACACTCAGGGGTTGAGTCGACTGCCCCTTGTCTCTGTATCTCAGACTCAGGAGATGAATTGACCGCCCCCTGTCTCTGTATCACAGACTCAGGTGATGTGTAGACCGCCTCCTGTCTCTGTGTCAGAGAATCAGGGTATGAGTAGACCGGCCCCTGTCTCTGTATAACAGACTCATGGGTTGAGTAAACTGCCCCTTGTCTCTGTATCACAGACTCAGTGGATGAGTAAACCGCCCCCTGTCTCTGTATCACAGACTGAGGGGATGAGTAGAACGCCCCCTGTCTCTGTATCACAGACTGAGGGGATGAGTAGACTGCCCCTTGTCTCTGTATCACAGACTGAGGGGATGAGTAGAACGCCCCCTGTCTCTGTATCACAGACTGAGGGGATGAGTAAACTGCCCCTTGTCTCTGTATCACAGACTCAGTGGATGAGTAAACCGCCCCCTGTCTCTGTATCACAGACTGAGGGGATGAGTAGACCGCCCCCTGTCTCTGTGTCACAGAGTCAGTTAATGAGTGGACCGTCCGCTGTCTCTGTATCACAGACTCAGTGGATGAGAAGACCGCCCCCTGTCTCTGTATCAAAGACTCAGGGGATGAGTAGACCGCCCCCTGTCTCTGTATCACAAATTTAGGGGATGAGTAGACAGCCCCCTGTCTCTGTATCACAGACTCAGTGGATGAGTAGACCGTCCCCTGTCTTTGTATCACACACTCAGTGGTTGAGCAGACTGCCCCCTGTCTCTGTATCACAGGCTCAGGGGATGTGTAGACCGCCCCCTGTCTCTGTATCACAAACTGAGGGGATGAGTAGACCGCCCCCTGTCTCTGTTTCATTGATATAGGGGATGAGTATACCGCCCCCTGTCTCTGTATCACAGACTCAGGGGATGAGTAGACCGCCCCCTGTCTCTGTATCACAGACTCAGGGGATGAGTAGACCGCCCCCTGTCTCTGTATCACAGACTCAGGGGATGAGTAGACCGCCCCCTTCCTCTGTATCACACACTCAGGATCGAATAGATCTCCCCCAGTCTCTGTCTCATAGACCCAGGGGATGGGTAGACTGGCCCCTGTCTGTATTTAGGGACTTTGGGGCGGAGTAGACTGCCCCCTTTCTCGGTTTCACAAATTTTGGGGATGAGTAGACCGGTTCCTGTCTCGGTATCACAAATTTAGGGGATGAGTAGACCGCCCCCTTTCTCTGTATCACAAACTCAGGGGATGAGTAGACCGTCCCCTGTCTTTGTATCACAGACTCAGGGGATGAGTTGACCGCCCCCTGTCTAGGCATCACAGACTCAATGGATGGGTAGACCGGCCCCTGTCTCTGTATCAAAGACTCAGGGGATGATTAGACCACCCCCTGTCTCTCTATCACAGACTCAGGGGATGAGTAGAGCGCCCCCTGTCTCTGTATCACAGACTCAGGGGATGAGTAGACCGCCCCCTGTCTCTGTATCATAGACTCAGGGGAAGAGTAGACCGCCCCCTGTCTCTGTATCATAGACTCAGGGGATGTGTAGACTGCCCCCTGTCTCTGTGTCACAGACTCAGGTGAAGAGTAGACTGCCCCAGTCTCAGTATCCCATACTCAGGGGATGAGTAGACCGCCCCCTGTGTCTGTATCACAGACTCAGGGTAAGAGTAGACCGCCCCCTGTCTCTGTACACAGACTAAGGGGATGAGTCGACCACCCCCTGTCTCCGTATCACACATTCAGGGGATGAGTAGACCGCCCCCCTTTCTCTGATTCACACACTCAGGGGATGAGTCGACTGCCCCCTGTCTCCGTATCACACACTCAGGGGATGAGTCGACTGCCCCCTGTCTCTGTATCTGATACTCAGGTGATGATTAGACCACCCCCTGTCTCTGCATCACACACTCAGGGGTTGAGTCGACTGCCCCTTGTCTCTGTATCTCAGACTCAGGAGATGAATTGACCGCCCCCTGTCTCTGTATCACAGACTCAGGGGATGTGTAGACCGCCTCCTGTCTCTGTGTCAGAGAATCAGGGTATGAGTAGACCGGCCCCTGTCTCTGTATAACAGACTCATGGGATGAGTAGAACGCCCCCTGTCTCTGTATCACAGACTCAGGGGATGAGTAGACTGCCCCTTGTCTCTGTATCACAGACTGAGGGGATGAGTAGAACGCCCCCTGTCTCTGTATCACAGACTGAGGGGATGAGTAAACTGCCCCTTGTCTCTGTATCACAGACTCAGTGGATGAGTAAACCGCCCCCTGTCTCTGTATCACAGACTGAGGGGATGAGTAGACCGCCCCCTGTCTCTGTGTCACAGAGTCAGTTAATGAGTGGACCGTCCGCTGTCTCTGTATCACAGACTCAGTGGATGAGAAGACCGCCCCCTGTCTCTGTATCAAAGACTCAGGGGATGAGTAGACCGCCCCCTGTCTCTGTATCACAAATTTAGGGGATGAGTAGACAGCCCCCTGTCTCTGTATCACAGACTCAGTGGATGAGTAGACCGTCCCCTGTCTTTGTATCACACACTCAGTGGTTGAGCAGACTGCCCCCTGTCTCTGTATCACAGGCTCAGGGGATGAGTAGACCGCCCCCTGTCTCTGTATCACAGACTCAGGGGATGAGTAGACCGCCCCCTGTCTCTGTATCACAGACTCAGGGGATGAGTAGACCGCCCCCTTCCTCTGTATCACACACTCAGGATCGAATAGATCTCCCCCAGTCTCTGTCTCATAGACCCGGGGGATGGGTAGACTGGCCCCTGTCTGTATTTAGGGACTTTGGGGTGGAGTAGACTGCCCCCTTTCTCGGTTTCACAAATTTTGGGGATGAGTAGACCGGTTCCTGTCTCGGTATCACAAATTTAGGGGATGAGTAGACCGCCCCCTTTCTCTGTATCACAAACTCAGGGGATGAGTAGACCGTCCCCTGTCTTTGTATCACACACTCAGTGGATGAGCAGACTGCCCCCTGTCTCTGTATCACAGACTCAGGGGATGAGTAGACTGCCCCTTGTCTCTGTATCACAGACTGAGGGGATGAGTAGAACGCCCCCTGTCTCTGTATCACAGACTGAGGGGATGAGTAAACTGCCCCTTGTCTCTGTATCACAGACTCAGTGGATGAGTAAACCGCCCCCTGTCTCTGTATCACAGACTGAGGGGATGAGTAGAACGCCCCCTGTCTCTGTATCACAGACTCAGGGGATGAGTAAACCGCCCCCTGTCTCTCTATCACGGACTCAGAGAATGAGTCGCGCGCTCCCTGTCTCTGTATCTCACACTCAGGGAAAGAGTTAACTGCCCCCTATCTCTGTATCACACTCAGGGGATGAGTGGACCGCCCCCTTTCTCTGTATCACAAACTCAGGGGATGAGTAGACCGTCCCCTGTCTTTGTATCACACACTCAGTGGATGAGCAAACTGCCCCTTGTCTCTGTATCTCTGATTCAGGGGATGAGTAGACCACTGCCTGTCTCTGCATCACAGACTCAGGGGATGCGTAGACCGCCCCCTTCCTCTCTATCACAGACCCAGGGGATGAGTAAACTGCCCCTTGTCTCTGTATCACAGACTCAGGGGATGAGTAGACCGCCCCCTGTCTCTGTATCACAGAGTCCGGGAATGAGTAGAGCGCTCCCTGTCTCTGTATCACAGACTCAGGGGATGAGTAGACCGCCCCCTGTCTCTGTATCACAGACTCATGGGATGAGTAGACCGCCCCCTTCCTCTCTATCACAGACCCAATGGATGAGTAAACTGCCCCCTGTCTCTGTCTTCTAGACTCAGGGAATGAGTAGAGCGCCCCCTGTCTCTGTATCTCACACTCAGGGAAAGAGTTAAACGCCCCCTATCTCTGTATAACAGACTCATGGGATGAGTAGACTGCCCCCTGTCTCTGCATCACAGACTCAGGAGATGAGTAGACCGCACGCACCCTTCCTCTCCATCACAGACCCAGGGCATGAGTAAACCGCCCCATGTCTCTGTATCACAGAGATCGGGGATGAGTGGAGCGCCCCCTGTCTCTGTCTCACACACTCGGGGGATGAGTAGACCGCCCCGTTTGTCTGCATCACAGTCTCAGGGGATGAGAACACCGCCCCCTGTTTCTGTTTCATTGATTCAGGGGATGAGTAGACCGCCCCCTGTCTCTGTATCACACACTCGGGGATGAGTAGACCGCCCCCTGTCCCTGTATCACAGACTCAGGGGATGAGTACACCGCCCCCTGTTTCTGTATCCTTGATTCAGGGGATGAGTAGACCGCCCCCTGTATCTGTTTCACACACTCGGGGGATGGGTAGACCGCCCCTGTCTCTGTATCACACACTCGGGGATGAGAAGACCGCCTCCTGTCTCTGTGTCAGAGACTCAGGGGATGATTAAACTGCCCCCTGTCGCTGCATCATAGACTCAGGTGATGTGCAGACCTCCCCCTGTCACTGCATCACAGACTTAGGGGATGAGTTGACCGCCCCCTGTCTAGGCATCACAGACTCAATGGATGGGTAGACCGGCCCCTGTCTCTGTATCAAAGACTCAGGGGATGATTAGACCACCCCCTGTCTCTCTATCACAGACTCAGGGGATGAGTAGACCGCCCCCTGTCTCTGTATCATAGACTCAGGGGATGTGTAGACCGCCCCCTGTCTCTGTATCATAGACTCAGGGGATGTGTAGACTGCCCCCTGTCTCTGTGTCACAGACTCAGGTGAAGAGTAGACTGCCCCAGTCTCAGTATCCCATACTCAGGGGATGAGTAGACCGCCCCCTGTGTCTGTATCACAGACTCAGGGTAAGAGTAGACCGCCCCCTGTCTCTGTACACAGACTAAGGAGATGAGTCGACCACCCCCTGTCTCCGTATCACACATTCAGGGGATGAGTAGACCGCCCCCCTTTCTCTGATTCACACACTCAGGGGATGAGTCGACTGCCCCCTGTCTCCGTATCACACACTCAGGGGATGAGTCGACTGCCCCCTGTCTCTGTATCTGATACTCAGGTGATGATTAGACCACCCCCTGTCTCTGCATCACACACTCAGGGGTTGAGTCGACTGCCCCTTGTCTCTGTATCTCAGACTCAGGAGATGAATTGACCGCCCCCTGTCTCTGTATCACAGACTCAGGGGATGTGTAGACCGCCTCCTGTCTCTGTGTCAGAGAATCAGGGTATGAGTAGACCGGCCCCTGTCTCTGTATAACAGACTCATGGGATGCGTAGACCGCCCCCCTGTCTCTGTATCACAGACTCAGGAGATGAGTAGATCGCCGCCTGTCTCTGTATCTCATACTCAGTGGGTGAGTAGACCGCCCCCTGTCTCTGTATCTCAGACTCAGGGGATGAGTAGATCACCGCCTGTCTCTGTATCTCAGACTCAGTGGGTGAGTAGACCGCACCCTGTCTCTGTATCTCAGACCCAGGGGATGAGTAGACCGCCCCCTGTCTCTGTATCTCATACTCAGTGGGTGAGTGGACCGCACCCTGTCTCTGTATCACACACTTGGGGGATGAGTAGACCACCCCCTGTCTCTGCATCACACACTCAGGGGTTGAGTCGACTGCCCCTTGTCTCTGTATCTCAGACTCAGGAGATGAATTGACCGCCCCCTGTCTCTGTATCACAGACTCAGGGGATGTGTAGACCGCCTCCTGTCTCTGTGTCAGAGAATCAGGGTATGAGTAGACCGGCCCCTGTCTCTGTATAACAGACTCATGGGATGCGTAGACCGCCCCCCTGTCTCTGTATCACAGACACAGGGGATGAGTAGACCGCCCCCTGTCTCTGTATCTCAGACTCAGGGGTTGAGTAGACCGCCCCCTGTCTCTGTATCTCATACTCAGTGGGTGAGTGGACCGCACCCTGTCTCTGTATCACACACTCGCGGGATGAGTAGACTGCCCCCTGTCTCTGTGTCACAGATTTAGGGGATGAGTAGACCGCCACCTGTCTCTGTATAACAGACTCATGGGATGCGTAGACCGCCCCCTGTCTCTGTATCACAGACTCAGGAGATGAGTAGATCGCCGCCTGTCTCTGTATCTCATACTCAGTGGGTGAGTAGACCGCCCCCTGTCTCTGTATCTCAGACTCAGGGGATGAGTAGATCACCGCCTGTCTCTGTATCTCAGACTCAGTGGGTGAGTAGACCGCACCCTGTCTCTGTATCTCAGACCCAGGGGATGAGTAGACCGCCGCCTGTCTCTGGATCTCAGACACAGTGGATGAGTAGACCGCACCCAGTCTCTGTATCTCAGACTCAGTGGATGAGTAGACCGCCCCCTGTCTCTGTATCACAGAATCAGGGGATGAGTAGACCGCACCCTGTCTCTGGATCTCAGACTCAGTGGATGAGTAGACCGCCCCCTGTCTTTGCATCACACATTCAGTGGATGAGTAGACCGGCCCCTGTCTGTGTATCACAGATTCAGGGGATGAGTAGACCGCCCCCTGTCTCTGTATCTCAGACTCAGGGGATGAGTAGACCGCCCCCTGTCTCTGTATCTCAGACTCAGGGGATGAGTAGACCGCCCCCTGTCTCTGTATCTCAGACTCAGGGGATGAGTAGACCGCCCCCTGTCTCTGTATCTCAGACTCAGGGGATGAGTAGACCGCCCCCTGTCTCTGTATCTCATACTCAGGGGATGAGTAGACCGCCCCCTGTCTCTGTATCACAGACTCAGGGGATGAGTAGACCGCCCCCTGTCTCTGTATCACAGACTCAGGGGATGAGTAGAGCGCCCCCTGTCTCTGTATCACACACTCGCGGGATGAGTAGACCGCCTCCTGTCTCTGAATCATTGATTCAGGGGATGAGCAGACCGCCCCCTGTCTCTGTATCTCATACTCAGGGGATGAGTAGACCGCCGCCTGTCTCTGCAATAACAGACTCATGGGATGAGTAGACCGGCCACTGTCTCTGCATCACAGACTCAGGGGATGAGTAGACCGCCCCCTGTCTCTGTATCTCATACACAGTGGGTGAGTAGACCGCACCCTGTCTCTGTATCTCAGACTCAGGGGATGAGTAGACCGCACCCTGTCTCTGTAACTCAGACACAGTGGATGAGTAGAACGCCCCCTGTCTCTGTATTACAGACTCAGGGGATGAGTAGACCGCTTCCTTCCACTGTATCACAGACCCAGGGAATGAGTAGACCGCCCCTTTGTCTGGATCACAGACTCAGGGGATGAGTAGACCGCCCTCTTTCTCTGTATCACAGACTCAGGGGATGAGTAGACCGCCTCATGTCTCTGAATCATTAATTCAGGGGATGAGCAGACCGCCCCCTGTCTCTGTGTCACAGATTTAGGGGAAGAGTAGAACGCCCCATGTCTCTGTATCACAGATTCAGGAGATGAGTCGACCACTGCCTGTCTCTGCATCACAGAGCCCGGGGATGAGTAGAGCGCCCCCTGTCTCTGTATCTCGGACTCAGGGCATGAGTAGACCGCCCCCTGTCTCTGTTTCTCAGACTCAGGGGATGAGTAGACCGCCCCCTGTCTCTGTATCTCATACTCAGTGGGAGAGTAGACCGCACCCTGTCTCTGTATCTCAGACTCAGGGGATGAGTAGACCGCCGCCTGTCTCGGTATCTCAGACTCAGGGGATGAGTAGACCGCACCCTGACTCTGTATCTCAGACACAGTGGATGAGTAGACCGCACCCTGTCTCTGTATCACAGACTCAAGGGATGAGCAGACCGGCCCCTGTCTGTTTATGACAGACTGAGGGGATGAGTAGACCGCCCCCTTCCTCTGGATCACAGTCCCAGGGAATGAGTTAACAGCCCCTTGTCTCTGCATCTCAGAATCAGCGGATGAGTAGACCGCCCCCTTTCTCTGTATCACAGACTCAGGGGATGAGTAGACCGCCCCCTGTCTCTGTATCACAGAGTCAGGGAATGAGTAGAGCGCTCCCTGTCTCTGTATCTCACACTCAGGGAAAGAGTTAACTGCCCCCTATCTCTGTATCACAGACTCAGGGGATGAGTAGACCGCCCCCTGTCTCTGTATCACAGACTCATGGGATGAGTAGACCGCCCCCTTCCTCTCTATCACAGACCCAGTGGATGAGTAAACTGCCCCCTGTCTCTGTCTTCTAGACTCAGGGAATGAGTAGAGCGCCCCCTGTCTCTGTATCTCACACTCAGGGAAAGAGTTAAACGCCCCCTATCTCTGTATAACAGACTCATGGGATGAGTAGACTGCCCCCTGTCTCTGCATCACAGACCCAGGGCATGAGTAAACCGCCCCATGTCTCTGTATCACAGAGATCGGGGATGAGTGGAGCGCCCCCTGTCTCTGTCTCATACACTCGGGGATGAGTAGACCGCCCCCTGTCCCTGTATCACAGACTCAGGGGATGAGGACACCGCCCCCTGTTTCTGTATCCTTGATTCAGGGGATGAGTAGACCGCCCCCTGTATCTGTTTCACACACTCGGGGGATGGGTAGACCGCCCCTGTCTCTGTATCACACACTCGGGAATGAGAAGACCGCCCTCTATCTCTGTTTCATAGATTCAAGGGATGAGTCGACCGTCCCCTGTTTCTGTATCTCAGACTCAGGGGATGATTAAACTGCCCCCTGTCGCTGCATCATAGACTCAGGGGATGAGTTGACCGCCCCCTGTCTAGGCATCACAGACTCAATGGATGGGTAGACCGGCCCCTGTCTCTGTATCAAAGACTCAGGGGATGATTAGACCACCCCCTGTCTCTCTATCACAGACTCAGGGGATGAGTAGACCGCCCCCTGTCTCTGTATCATAGACTCAGGGGAAGAGTAGACCGCCCCCTGTCTCTGTATCATAGACTCAGGGGATGTGTAGACTGCCCCCTGTCTCTGTGTCACAGACTCAGGTGAAGAGTAGACTGCCCCAGTCTCAGTATCCCATACTCAGGGGATGAGTAGACCGCCCCCTGTGTCTGTATCACAGACTCAGGGTAAGAGTAGACCGCCCCCTGTCTCTGTACACAGACTAAGGGGATGAGTCGACCACCCCCTGTCTCCGTATCACACATTCAGGGGATGAGTAGACCGCCCCCCTTTCTCTGATTCACACACTCAGGGGATGAGTCGACTGCCCCCTGTCTCCGTATCACACACTCAGGGGATGAGTCGACTGCCCCTTGTCTCTGTATCTCAGACTCAGGGGATGAGTCGACTGCCCCCTGTCTCTGTATCTGATACTCAGGTGATGATTAGACCACCCCCTGTCTCTGCATCACACACTCAGGGGTTGAGTCGACTGCCCCTTGTCTCTGTATCTCAGACTCAGGAGATGAATTGACCGCCCCCTGTCTCTGTATCACAGACTCAGGGGATGTGTAGACCGCCTCCTGTCTCTGTGTCAGAGAATCAGGGTATGAGTAGACCGGCCCCTGTCTCTGTATCACAGACTCAGGGAATGAGTAAACTGGCCCTTGTCTTTGTATCTCGGAGTCAGGGGAAGAGTAGACCGCCCCCTATCTCTGTATCATAGACTCAGGGGATGAGTAGAGCGCCCCCTGTCTCTATATCACAAACGCGGGGGATGATTAGACTCCCCCCTGTCACTGATCAGGGACTCATGGAATGAGTCGAACGCCCCCTGTCTCTGTGTCACAGATTCAAGGGATGTGTAGACCGCCCCCTGTCTCTGTATCACAGACAAAGGGGATGAGTAGACCGCCCCCTGTCTCTGTATCACACACTCGGGCAAAGAGTAGACCGCCCCCTATCTCTGTATCTTAGACTCAGGGGATTTGTAGACCTCCCCCTGTCTCTGTCTCACAGACTCAGGAGATGAGTAAACTGCCCCTTGTCTCTGTATCTCAGAATCTGTGGATCAGTACACCGCCCCCTTTCTCTGTATCATAGAATCAGGGGATGTGTAGACCGCCCCCTGTCACAACATCACAGACTCAGGGGATGAGTAGACCGCCCCCTGTCTCTGTCTCACAGACTCAGTGGATGAGTAGGGCCCCCCCTGTCTCTGTATCTCAGACTCAAGGAATGAGTGGACCGCCCCATATCTCTGTATCACAGACTCAGGGAATGAGCAGATGGCCCACTGTCTCTGCATCACACACTCATGGGATGAGTAAACCGCCCCCTGTCTCTGTATCTCCGGCGGAGGGGATGAGTAAAACGCCCCCTGTCTCTGTATCACAGACTCAGGGAGTAAGTAGACCGCCACCTGTATCTGTATCACAGACTCGGGGGATGAGTAGACCGCCCCCTGTCTCTGTTTCACACACTTGGGGGATGAGTAGACCACCCCCTGTCTCTGTATCTCAGATTTAGGGGATGAGTAGACCGCCCCCTGTCTCTGTATAACAGACTCTGGTGATGATTAGACCGCACCCTGTCTCTGTATCTCAGCATCAGTGGATGAGTAGACTGCACCTTGTCTCTGTATCACACATTCAGTGGATGAGTAGACCGGCCCCTGTCTGTGTATCACAGATTCAGGGGATGAGTAGACCGCCCCCTGTCTCTGTATCACAGACTCAGGGGATGAGTAGACCGCCCCCTGTCTCTGTATCTCAGACTCAGGGGATGAGTAGACCGCCCCCTGTCTCTGTATCACAGACTCAGGGGATGAGTAGACCGCCCCCTTTCTCTGTCTCACAGAGCCCGGGGATGAGTAGAGCGCCCCCTGTCTCTGTATCACACACTTGGGGGATGAGTAGACCGCCCCCTGTCTCTGTCTCACAGACTCAGGGGATGAGTAGACCGCCCCCTTTCTCTGTATCACAGACTCAGGGGATGAGTACACCGCCCCCTGTTTCTGTATCATTGATTCAGGGGATGAGTAGAGCGCCCCCTGTCTCTGTGTCACAGACTCAGGGGATGAGTACACCGCCCCCTGTTTCTGTATCATTGATTCAGGGGATCAGTAGACCGCCCCCTTTCTCTGTTTCACAGACTCAGGGGATGAGTAGACCGCCCCCTTTCTCTGTATCACAGACTCAGGGGATGAGTAGAGCGCCCCCTGTCTCTGCATCACACACTCGGGGGATGAGTAGAGCGCCCCCTGTCTCTGTATCACACACTCGGGGGATGAGTAGAGCGCCCCCTGTCTCTGTATCACACACTCGGGGGATGAGTAGACCGTCCCCTGTCTCTGTGTCACAGACTCAGGGGATGAGTAGACTGCTTCCTTCCACTGTTTCACAGACCCAGGGAATGAGTTAACTGCCCCTTGTCTCTGCATCTCAGAATCAGCAGATGAGTAGACCACCCCCTTTCTCTGGATCACAGACTCAGGGGATTAGTGGACCGTCCCCTATCTCTGTATCACAGACTCAGGGGATGAGTAGACCGCCCCCTTTCTCTGCATCACAGACTCAGGGGATGAGTAGAGCGCCCCCTGTCTATGTATCACAGACTCAGGGGATGAGTAGACCGCCCCCTTTCTCTGCATCACAGACTCAGGGGATGAGTTGACCGCCCCCTGTCTCTGCATCACAGACTCAGGGGATGAGTTGACCGCCCCCTGTCTCTGTTTCACAGACTCAGGGGATGAGTAGAGCGCCCCCTGTCTATGTATCACAGACTCAGGGGATTAGTAGACCGTCCCCTATCTCTGTATCACAGACTCAGGGGATGAGTAGACCGCCCCCTTTCTCTGCATCACAGACTCAGGGGATGAGTTGACCGCCCCCTGTCTCTGTTTCACAGACTCAGGGGATGAGTAGAGCGCCCCCTGTCTCTGTATCTCAGACTCAGGGGATGAGTAGACCGCCGCCTGTCTCTGTATCTCAGACTCAGGGGATGAGTAGACCGCCGCCTGTCTCTGTATCTCAGACTCAGTGGATGAGTAGACCGCACCCTGTCATTGTATCACACATTCAGTGGATGAGTAGACCGGCCCCTGTCTGTGTATCACAGATTCAGGGGATGAGTAGACCGCCCCCTGTCTCTGTATCTCAGACTCAGGGGATGAGTAGACCGCCCGCTGTCTCTGTATTTCATACTCAGGGGATGAGTAGACCGCCCCCTGTCTATGTATCTCAGTCTCAGGGGATGAGTAGACCGCCCGCTGTCTCTGTATCTCAGACTCAGGAGATGAGTAGACCGCCGCCTGTCTCTGTGTCTCAGACTCAGGGGATGAGTAGATCGCACCCTGTCTCTGTATCTCAGACACAGTGGATGAGTAGACCGCACCCTGTCTCTGTATCTCAGACTCAGGGGATGAGTAGACCGCCGCCTGTCTCTGTATCTCAGACTCAGGGGATGAGTAGATCGCACCCTGTCTCTGTATCTCAGACACAGTGGATGAGTAGACCGCACCCTTTCTCTGTATCTCAGACTCAGGGGATGAGTAGACCGCCGCCTGTCTCTGTATCTCAGACTCAGGGGATGAGTAGACCGCACCCTGTCTGTGTATCACAGATTCAGGGGATGAGTAGACCGTCCCCTGTCTCTGTATCTCAGACTCAGGGGATGAGTAGACCGCCCCCTGTCTCTGTATCTCAGACTCAGGGGATGAGTAGACCGCCCCCTGTCTCTGTATCTCAGACTCAGGGGATGAGTAGACCGCCCGCTGTCTCTGTATCTCAGAATCTGTGGATCAGTACACCGCCCCCTTTCTCTGTATCATAGAATCAGGGGATGTGTAGACCGCCCCCTGTCACAACATCACAGACTCAGGGGATGAGTAGACCGCCCCCTGTCTCTGTCTCACAGACTCAGTGGATGAGTAGGGCCCCCCCTGTCTCTGTATCTCAGACTCAAGGAATGAGTGGACCGCCCCATATCTCTGTATCACAGACTCAGGGAATGAGCAGATGGCCCACTGTCTCTGCATCACACACTCATGGGATGAGTAAACCGCCCCCTGTCTCTGTATCTCCGGCGGAGGGGATGAGTAAAACGCCCCCTGTCTCTGTATCACAGACTCAGGGAGTAAGTAGACCGCCACCTGTATCTGTATCACAGACTCGGGGGATGAGTAGACCGCCCCCTGTCTCTGTTTCACACACTTGGGGGATGAGTAGACCACCCCCTGTCTCTGTATCTCAGATTTAGGGGATGAGTAGACCGCCCCCTGTCTCTGTATAACAGACTCTGGTGATGATTAGACCGCACCCTGTCTCTGTATCTCAGCATCAGTGGATGAGTAGACTGCACCTTGTCTCTGTATCACACATTCAGTGGATGAGTAGACCGGCCCCTGTCTGTGTATCACAGATTCAGGGGATGAGTAGACCGCCCCCTGTCTCTGTATCACAGACTCAGGGGATGAGTAGACCGCCCCCTGTCTCTGTATCTCAGACTCAGGGGATGAGTAGACCGCCCCCTGTCTCTGTATCACAGACTCAGGGGATGAGTAGACCGCCCCCTTTCTCTGTCTCACAGAGCCCGGGGATGAGTAGAGCGCCCCCTGTCTCTGTATCACACACTTGGGGGATGAGTAGACCGCCCCCTGTCTCTGTCTCACAGACTCAGGGGATGAGTAGACCGCCCCCTTTCTCTGTATCACAGACTCAGGGGATGAGTACACCGCCCCCTGTTTCTGTATCATTGATTCAGGGGATGAGTAGACCGCCCCCTCTCTCTGTGTCAAAGACTCATGGGATGAGCAGAGCGCCCCCTGTCTCTGTATCACATACTCGGGGGATTAGTAGACCGCCCCCTGTTTCTGCATCATTGATTCAGGGGATGAGTAGAGCGGCCTCTGTCTCTGTGTCACAGACTCAGGGGATGAGTACACCGCCCCCTGTTTCTGTATCATTGATTCAGGGGATCAGTAGACCGCCCCCTTTCTCTGTTTCACAGACTCAGGGGATGAGTAGACCGCCCCCTTTCTCTGTATCACAGACTCAGGGGATGAGTAGAGCGCCCCCTGTCTCTGCATCACACACTCGGGGGATGAGTAGAGCGCCCCCTGTCTCTGTATCACACACTCGGGGGATGAGTAGAGCGCCCCCTGTCTCTGTATCACACACTCGGGGGATGAGTAGACCGTCCCCTGTCTCTGTGTCACAGACTCAGGGGATGAGTAGACTGCTTCCTTCCACTGTTTCACAGACCCAGGGAATGAGTTAACTGCCCCTTGTCTCTGCATCTCAGAATCAGCAGATGAGTAGACCACCCCCTTTCTCTGGATCACAGACTCAGGGGATTAGTGGACCGTCCCCTATCTCTGTATCACAGACTCAGGGGATGAGTAGACCGCCCCCTTTCTCTGCATCACAGACTCAGGGGATGAGTAGAGCGCCCCCTGTCTATGTATCACAGACTCAGGGGATGAGTAGACCGCCCCCTTTCTCTGCATCACAGACTCAGGGGATGAGTTGACCGCCCCCTGTCTCTGCATCACAGACTCAGGGGATGAGTTGACCGCCCCCTGTCTCTGTTTCACAGACTCAGGGGATGAGTAGAGCGCCCCCTGTCTATGTATCACAGACTCAGGGGATTAGTAGACCGTCCCCTATCTCTGTATCACAGACTCAGGGGATGAGTAGACCGCCCCCTTTCTCTGCATCACAGACTCAGGGGATGAGTTGACCGCCCCCTGTCTCTGTTTCACAGACTCAGGGGATGAGTAGAGCGCCCCCTGTCTCTGTATCTCAGACTCAGGGGATGAGTAGACCGCCGCCTGTCTCTGTATCTCAGACTCAGGGGATGAGTAGACCGCCGCCTGTCTCTGTATCTCAGACTCAGTGGATGAGTAGACCGCACCCTGTCATTGTATCACACATTCAGTGGATGAGTAGACCGGCCCCTGTCTGTGTATCACAGATTCAGGGGATGAGTAGACCGCCCCCTGTCTCTGTATCTCAGACTCAGGGGATGAGTAGACCGCCCGCTGTCTCTGTATTTCATACTCAGGGGATGAGTAGACCGCCCCCTGTCTATGTATCTCAGTCTCAGGGGATGAGTAGACCGCCCGCTGTCTCTGTATCTCAGACTCAGGAGATGAGTAGACCGCCGCCTGTCTCTGTGTCTCAGACTCAGGGGATGAGTAGATCGCACCCTGTCTCTGTATCTCAGACACAGTGGATGAGTAGACCGCACCCTGTCTCTGTATCTCAGACTCAGGGGATGAGTAGACCGCCGCCTGTCTCTGTATCTCAGACTCAGGGGATGAGTAGATCGCACCCTGTCTCTGTATCTCAGACACAGTGGATGAGTAGACCGCACCCTTTCTCTGTATCTCAGACTCAGGGGATGAGTAGACCGCCGCCTGTCTCTGTATCTCAGACTCAGGGGATGAGTAGACCGCACCCTGTCTGTGTATCACAGATTCAGGGGATGAGTAGACCGCCCCCTGTCTCTGTATCTCAGACTCAGGGGATGAGTAGACCGCCCCCTGTCTCTGTATCTCAGACTCAGGGGATGAGTAGACCGCCCCCTGTCTCTGTATCTCAGACTCAGGGGATGAGTAGACCGCCCGCTGTCTCTGTATCTCAGACTCAGGGGATGAGTAGACCGCCGCCTGTCTCTGTATCTCAGACTCAGGGGATGAGTAGACCACACCCTGTCTCTGTATCTCAAACACAGTGGATGAGTAGACCGCACCCTGTCTCTGCATCTCAGACACAGTGGATGAGTAGACCGCACCCTGTCTCTGTATCTCAGAGGCAGGGGATTATTAGACCGTCCCCTGTCTTTGTATCACAGATTCAGGGGATGACTAGACCGCACCCTGTCTCTGCATCACAGACTCAAGGGATGAGCAGACCGGCCCCTGTCTGTGTATCACAGACTCAGGGGATGAGTAGACCGCCCCCTTCCTCTGGATCACAGACCCAGGGAATGAGTTAACTGCCCCTTGTCTCTGCATCTCAGAATGAGCGGATGAGTAGACCGCCCCCTTTCTCTGTGTCACAGACTCAGGGGATGAGTAGACCGCCCCCTTTCTCTGTGTCACAGACTCAGGGGATGAGTAGACCGCCCCCTTTCTCTGTGTCACAAACTCAGGGGATGAGTAGACCGCCCCCTTTCTCTGGATCACAGACTCAGGGGATGAGTAGATCGCCCCCTTTCTCTGTATCACATACTCGCGGGATGAGTAGACCGCCTGCTGTCTCTGAATCATTGATTCAGGGGATGAGCTGACGGCCCCCTGTCTCTGGATCACACACTTGGGGGATGAGTAGACTGTCCCCTGTCTCTGCATCACAGACTCAGGGGATGAGTAGACCGCCCCCTGTCTCTGTATCTCATACACAGTGGGTGAGTAGACCGCACCCTGTCTCTGTTTCTCGGACTCAGGGGATGAGTAGACCGCCGCCTGTCTCTGTATCTCAGACTCAGGGGATGAGTAGACCGCACCCTGTCTCTGTATCTATGACTCAGGGGATGAGTAGACCGCACCCTGTCTCTGTATCTATGACTCAGGGGATGAGTAGACCGCACCCTGTCTCTGTATCACAGACTCAAGGGATGAGCAGACCGGCCCCTGTCTGTTTATGACAGACTGAGGGGATGAGTAGACCGCCCCCTTCCTCTGTATCACAGACCCAGAGAATGAGTTAACAGCCCCTTGTCTCTGCATCTCAGAATCAGCAGATGAGTAGACCGCCCCCTTTCTCTGTATCACAGACTCAGGGAATGAGTAGACCGCCCCCTTTCTCTGTCTCACACACTCGGGGGATGAGTAGACCGCCCCGTTTGTCTGCATCACAGTCTCAGGGGATGAGAACACCGCCCCCTGTTTCTGTTTCATTGATTCAGGGGATGAGTAGACCGCCCCCTGTCTCTGTATCACACACTCGGGGATGAGTAGACCGCCCCCTGTCCCTGTATCACAGACTCAGGGGATGAGTACACCGCCCCCTGTTTCTGTATCCTTGATTCAGGGGATGAGTAGACCGCCCCCTGTATCTGTTTCACACACTCGGGGGATGGGTAGACCGCCCCTGTCTCTGTATCACACACTCGGGGATGAGAAGACCGCCCTCTATCTCTGTTTCATAGATTCAAGGGATGAGTCGACCGTCCCCTGTTTCTGTATCTCAGACTCAGGGGATGATTAAACTGCCCCCTGTCGCTGCATCATAGACTCAGGTGATGTGCAGACCTCCCCCTGTCACTGCATCACAGACTCAGGGGATGAGTTGACCGCCCCCTGTCTAGGCATCACAGACTCAATGGATGGGTAGACCGGCCCCTGTCTCCGTATCAAAGACTCAGGGGATGATTAGACCACCCCCTGTCTCTCTATCACAGACTCAGGGGATGAGTAGACCGCCCCCTGTCTCTGTATCACACACTCAGTGGATGAGTAGACCGCCCCCTGTCTAGGCATCACAGACTCAATGGATGGGTAGACCGGCCCCTGTCTCTGTATCAAAGACTCAGGGGATGAGTAGACCGCCCCCTGTCTCTGTTTCACACACTTGGGGGATGAGTAGACCACCCCCTGTCTCTGTATCTCAGATTTAGGGGATGAGTAGACCGCCCCCTGTCTCTGTATAACAGACTCTGGTGATGATTAGACCGCACCCTGTCTCTGTATCTCAGCATCAGTGGATGAGTAGACTGCACCTTGTCTCTGTATCACACATTCAGTGGATGAGTAGACCGGCCCCTGTCTGTGTATCACAGATTCAGGGGATGAGTAGACCGCCCCCTGTCTCTGTATCACAGACTCAGGGGATGAGTAGACCGCCCCCTGTCTCTGTATCTCAGACTCAGGGGATGAGTAGACCGCCCCCTGTCTCTGTATCACAGACTCAGGGGATGAGTAGACCGCCCCCTTTCTCTGTCTCACAGAGCCCGGGGATGAGTAGAGCGCCCCCTGTCTCTGTATCACACACTTGGGGGATGAGTAGACCGCCCCCTGTCTCTGTCTCACAGACTCAGGGGATGAGTAGACCGCCCCCTTTCTCTGTATCACAGACTCAGGGGATGAGTACACCGCCCCCTGTTTCTGTATCATTGATTCAGGGGATGAGTAGACCGCCCCCTCTCTCTGTGTCAAAGACTCATGGGATGAGCAGAGCGCCCCCTGTCTCTGTATCACATACTCGGGGGATTAGTAGACCGCCCCCTGTTTCTGCATCATTGATTCAGGGGATGAGTAGAGCGCCCCCTGTCTCTGTGTCACAGACTCAGGGGATGAGTACACCGCCCCCTGTTTCTGTATCATTGATTCAGGGGATCAGTAGACCGCCCCCTTTCTCTGTTTCACAGACTCAGGGGATGAGTAGACCGCCCCCTTTCTCTGTATCACAGACTCAGGGGATGAGTAGAGCGCCCCCTGTCTCTGCATCACACACTCGGGGGATGAGTAGAGCGCCCCCTGTCTCTGTATCACACACTCGGGGGATGAGTAGAGCGCCCCCTGTCTCTGTATCACACACTCGGGGGATGAGTAGACCGTCCCCTGTCTCTGTGTCACAGACTCAGGGGATGAGTAGACTGCTTCCTTCCACTGTTTCACAGACCCAGGGAATGAGTTAACTGCCCCTTGTCTCTGCATCTCAGAATCAGCAGATGAGTAGACCACCCCCTTTCTCTGGATCACAGACTCAGGGGATTAGTGGACCGTCCCCTATCTCTGTATCACAGACTCAGGGGATGAGTAGACCGCCCCCTTTCTCTGCATCACAGACTCAGGGGATGAGTAGAGCGCCCCCTGTCTATGTATCACAGACTCAGGGGATGAGTAGACCGCCCCCTTTCTCTGCATCACAGACTCAGGGGATGAGTTGACCGCCCCCTGTCTCTGCATCACAGACTCAGGGGATGAGTTGACCGCCCCCTGTCTCTGTTTCACAGACTCAGGGGATGAGTAGAGCGCCCCCTGTCTATGTATCACAGACTCAGGGGATTAGTAGACCGTCCCCTATCTCTGTATCACAGACTCAGGGGATGAGTAGACCGCCCCCTTTCTCTGCATCACAGACTCAGGGGATGAGTTGACCGCCCCCTGTCTCTGTTTCACAGACTCAGGGGATGAGTAGAGCGCCCCCTGTCTCTGTATCTCAGACTCAGGGGATGAGTAGACCGCCGCCTGTCTCTGTATCTCAGACTCAGGGGATGAGTAGACCGCCGCCTGTCTCTGTATCTCAGACTCAGTGGATGAGTAGACCGCACCCTGTCATTGTATCACACATTCAGTGGATGAGTAGACCGGCCCCTGTCTGTGTATCACAGATTCAGGGGATGAGTAGACCGCCCCCTGTCTCTGTATCTCAGACTCAGGGGATGAGTAGACCGCCCGCTGTCTCTGTATTTCATACTCAGGGGATGAGTAGACCGCCCCCTGTCTATGTATCTCAGTCTCAGGGGATGAGTAGACCGCCCGCTGTCTCTGTATCTCAGACTCAGGAGATGAGTAGACCGCCGCCTGTCTCTGTGTCTCAGACTCAGGGGATGAGTAGATCGCACCCTGTCTCTGTATCTCAGACACAGTGGATGAGTAGACCGCACCCTGTCTCTGTATCTCAGACTCAGGGGATGAGTAGACCGCCGCCTGTCTCTGTATCTCAGACTCAGGGGATGAGTAGATCGCACCCTGTCTCTGTATCTCAGACACAGTGGATGAGTAGACCGCACCCTTTCTCTGTATCTCAGACTCAGGGGATGAGTAGACCGCCGCCTGTCTCTGTATCTCAGACTCAGGGGATGAGTAGACCGCACCCTGTCTGTGTATCACAGATTCAGGGGATGAGTAGACCGCCCCCTGTCTCTGTATCTCAGACTCAGGGGATGAGTAGACCGCCCCCTGTCTCTGTATCTCAGACTCAGGGGATGAGTAGACCGCCCCCTGTCTCTGTATCTCAGACTCAGGGGATGAGTAGACCGCCCGCTGTCTCTGTATCTCAGACTCAGGGGATGAGTAGACCGCCGCCTGTCTCTGTATCTCAGACTCAGGGGATGAGTAGACCACACCCTGTCTCTGTATCTCAAACACAGTGGATGAGTACACCGCACCCTGTCTCTGCATCTCAGACACAGTGGATGAGTAGACCGCACCCTGTCTCTGTATCTCAGAGGCAGGGGATTATTAGACCGTCCCCTGTCTTTGTATCACAGATTCAGGGGATGACTAGACCGCACCCTGTCTCTGCATCACAGACTCAAGGGATGAGCAGACCGGCCCCTGTCTGTGTATCACAGACTCAGGGGATGAGTAGACCGCCCCCTTCCTCTGGATCACAGACCCAGGGAATGAGTTAACTGCCCCTTGTCTCTGCATCTCAGAATGAGCGGATGAGTAGACCGCCCCCTTTCTCTGTGTCACAGACTCAGGGGATGAGTAGACCGCCCCCTTTCTCTGTGTCACAGACTCAGGGGATGAGTAGACCGCCCCCTTTCTCTGTGTCACAAACTCAGGGGATGAGTAGACCGCCCCCTTTCTCTGGATCACAGACTCAGGGGATGAGTAGATCGCCCCCTTTCTCTGTATCACATACTCGCGGGATGAGTAGACCGCCTGCTGTCTCTGAATCATTGATTCAGGGGATGAGCTGACGGCCCCCTGTCTCTGGATCACACACTTGGGGGATGAGTAGACTGTCCCCTGTCTCTGCATCACAGACTCAGGGGATGAGTAGACCGCCGCCTGTCTCTGTATCTCAGACTCAGGGGATGAGTAGACCGCCCCCTGTCTCTGTATCTATGACTCAGGGGATGAGTAGACCGCACCCTGTCTCTGTATCTATGACTCAGGGGATGAGTAGACCGCACCCTGTCTCTGTATCACAGACTCAAGGGATGAGCAGACCGGCCCCTGTCTGTTTATGACAGACTGAGGGGATGAGTAGACCGCCCCCTTCCTCTGTATCACAGACCCAGAGAATGAGTTAACAGCCCCTTGTCTCTGCATCTCAGAATCAGCAGATGAGTAGACCGCCCCCTTTCTCTGTATCACAGACTCAGGGAATGAGTAGACCGCCCCCTTTCTCTGTCTCACACACTCGGGGGATGAGTAGACCGCCCCGTTTGTCTGCATCACAGTCTCAGGGGATGAGAACACCGCCCCCTGTTTCTGTTTCATTGATTCAGGGGATGAGTAGACCGCCCCCTGTCTCTGTATCACACACTCGGGGATGAGTAGACCGCCCCCTGTCCCTGTATCACAGACTCAGGGGATGAGTACACCGCCCCCTGTTTCTGTATCCTTGATTCAGGGGATGAGTAGACCGCCCCCTGTATCTGTTTCACACACTCGGGGGATGGGTAGACCGCCCCTGTCTCTGTATCACACACTCGGGGATGAGAAGACCGCCCTCTATCTCTGTTTCATAGATTCAAGGGATGAGTCGACCGTCCCCTGTTTCTGTATCTCAGACTCAGGGGATGATTAAACTGCCCCCTGTCGCTGCATCATAGACTCAGGTGATGTGCAGACCTCCCCCTGTCACTGCATCACAGACTCAGGGGATGAGTTGACCGCCCCCTGTCTAGGCATCACAGACTCAATGGATGGGTAGACCGGCCCCTGTCTCCGTATCAAAGACTCAGGGGATGATTAGACCACCCCCTGTCTCTCTATCACAGACTCAGGGGATGAGTAGACCGCCCCCTGTCTCTGTATCACACACTCAGTGGATGAGTAGACCGCCCCCTGTCTAGGCATCACAGACTCAATGGATGGGTAGACCGGCCCCTGTCTCTGTATCAAAGACTCAGGGGATGATTAGACCACCCCCTGTCTCTCTATCACAGACTCAGGGGATGAGTAGACCGCCCCCTGTCTCTGTATCATGGACTCAGGGGAAGAGTAGACCGCCCCCTGTCTCTGTATCATAGACTCAGGGGATGTGTAGACTGCCCCCTGTCTCTGTGTCACAGACTCAGGTGAAGAGTAGACTGCCCCAGTCTCAGTATCCCATACTCAGGGGATGAGTAGACCGCCCCCTGTGTCTGTATCACAGACTCAGGGTAAGAGTAGACCGCCCCCTGTCTCTGTACACAGACTAAGGGGATGAGTCGACCACCCCCTGTCTCCGTATCACACATTCAGGGGATGAGTAGACCGCCCCCCTTTTTCTGATTCACACACTCAGGGGATGAGTCGACTGCCCCCTGTCTCCGTATCACACACTCAGGGGATGAGTCGACTGCCCCCTGTCTCTGTATCTGATACTCAGGTGATGATTAGACCACCCCCTGTCTCTGCATCACACACTCAGGGGTTGAGTCGACTGCCCCTTGTCTCTGTATCTCAGACTCAGGAGATGAATTGACTGCCCCCTGTCTCTGTATCACAGACTCAGGGGATGTGTAGACCGCCTCCTGTCTCTGTGTCAGAGAATCAGGGTATGAGTAGACCGGCCCCTGTCTCTGTATAACAGACTCATGGGATGCGTAGACCGCCCCCTGTCTCTGTATCACAGACTCAGGAGATGAGTAGATCGCCGCCTGTCTCTGTATCTCATACTCAGTGGGTGAGTAGACCGCCCCTTGTCTCTGTATCTCAGACTCAGGGGATGAGTAGATCACCGCCTGTCTCTGTATCTCATACTCAGTGGGTGAGTAGACCGCACCCTGTCTCTGTATCTCAGACCCAGGGGATGAGTAGACCGCCCCCTGTCTCTGTATCTCATACTCAGTGGGTGAGTGGACCGCACCCTGTCTCTGTATCACACACTTGGGGGATGAGTAGACCGCCCCCTGTCTCTGTATCACAGACACAGGGGATGAGTAGACCGCCCCCTGTCTCTGTATCTCAGACTCAGGGGATGAGTAGACCGCCCCCTGTCTCTGTATCTCATACTCAGTGGGTGAGTGGACCGCACCCTGTCTCTGTATCACACACTCGCGGGATGAGTAGACTGCCCCCTGTCTCTGTGTCACAGATTTAGGGGATGAGTAGACCGCCACCTGTCTCTGTATAACAGACTCATGGGATGCGTAGACCGCCCCCTGTCTCTGTATCACAGACTCAGGAGATGAGTAGATCGCCGCCTGTCTCTGTATCTCATACTCAGTGGGTGAGTAGACCGCCCCCTGTCTCTGTATCTCAGACTCAGGGGATGAGTAGATCACCGCCTGTCTCTGTATCTCATACTCAGTGGGTGAGTAGACCGCACCCTGTCTCTGTATCTCAGACCCAGGGGATGAGTAGACCGCCGCCTGTCTCTGGATCTCAGACACAGTGGATGAGTAGACCGCACCCAGTCTCTGTATCACACATTCAGTGGATGAGTAGATCGGCCCCTGTCTGTGTATCACAGATTCAGGGGATGAGTAGACCGCCCCCTGTCTCTGTATCTCAGACTCAGGGGATGAGTAGACCGCCCCCTGTCTCTGTATCTCAGACTCAGGGGATGAGTAGACCGCCCCCTGTCTCTGTATCTCATACTCAGGGGATGAGTGGACCGCCCCCTGTCTCTGTATCTCATACTCAGGGGATGAGTAGACCGCCCCCTGTCTCTGTATCTCAGACTCAGGGGATGAGTAGACCGCCCCCTGTCTCTGTATCTCATACTCAGGGGATGAGTAGACCGCCCCCTGTCTCTGTATCTCAGACTCAGGGGATGAGTAGACCGCCCCCTGTCTCTGTATCTCATACTCAGGGGATGAGTAGACCGCCCCCTGTCTCTGTATCACAGACTCAGGGGATGAGTGGAGCGCCCCCTGTCTCTGTATCACACACTCGCGGGATGAGTAGACCGCCTCCTGTCTCTGAATCATTGATTCAGGGGATGAGCAGACCGCCGCCTGTCTCTGCAATAACAGACTCATGGGATGAGTAGACCGGCCCCTGTCTCTGCATCACAGACTCAGGGGATGAGTAGACCGCCCCCTGTCTCTGTATCTCATACACAGTGGGTGAGTAGACCGCACCCTGTCTCTGTATCTCAGACTCAGGGGATGAGAAGACCGCACCCTGTCTCTGTAACTCAGACACGGTGGATGAGTAGAACGCCCCCTGTCTCTGTATCACAGACTCAGGGGATGAGTAGACCGCTTCCTTCCACTGTATCACAGACCCAGGGAATGAGTAGACCGCCCCTTTCTCTGGATCACAGACTCAGGGGATGAGTAGACCGCCCTCTTTCTCTGTATCACAGACTCAGGGGATGAGTAGACCGCCTCCTGTCTCTGAATCATTAATTCAGGGAATGAGCAGACCGCCCCCTGTCTCTGTGTCACAGATTTAGGGGAAGAGTAGAACGCCCCCTGTCTCTGTATCACAGATTCAGGAGATGAGTCGACCACTGCCTGTCTCTGTATCACAGAGCCCGGGGATGAGTAGAGCGCCCCCTGTCTCTGTATCACACATTCAGTGGATCAGTAGACCGGCCCCTGTCTGTGTATCACAGATTCAGGGGATGAGTAGACCGCCCCCTGTCTCTGTATCTCGGACTCAGGGCATGAGTAGACCGCCCCCTGTCTCTGTTTCTCAGACTCAGGGGATGAGTAGACCGCCCCCTGTCTCTGTATCTCATACTCAGGGGATGAGTAGACCGCCGCCTGTCTCTGTATCTCAGACTCAGGGGATGAGTAGACCGCACCCTGTCTCTGTATCTCAGACTCAGGGGATGAGTAGACCGCACCCTGTCTCTGTATCTCAGACACAGTGGATGAGTAGACCGCACCCTGTCTCTGTATCACAGACTCAAGGGATGAGCAGACCGGCCCCTGTCTGTTTATGACAGACTGAGGGTATGAGTAGACCGCCCCCTTCCTCTGTATCACAGACCCAGGGAATGAGTTAACAGCCCCTTGTCTCTGCATCTCAGAATCAGCGGATGAGTAGGCCGCCCCCTTTCTCTGTATCACAGACTCAGGGGATGAGTAGACCGCCCCCTTTCTCTGTATCACAGACTCAGGGGATGATTAGACCGTCCCCAGTCACAGTATCACAGACTCAGGGGATGAGCAAACTGCCCCTTGTCTCTCTATCTCAGATTCAGGGGATGAGTAGACCGTCCCCTGTCTCAGTATCACAGACTCAGGGGATGAGTAGACCACACCCTGTCTCTGTGTCACAGACTCAGGGGATGAGTACACTGCCCCCTGTCTCAGTATCAGAGACTCAGGGGATGAGTAGAGCGCCCCCTGTCTCTGTATCATGCACTCAGGGGATGAGTAGACCGCCCCCTGTCTCTGGATCAGTGACTCAGGTGATGAGTACACCGCCCCCTGTTTCTGTATCATTGATTCAGCGGATGAGTAGACCGCCCCCTGTCTCTCTGTCACAGACTCAGGGGATGAGTAGAGCACTGCCTGTCTCTGGATCACATACTCAGGGGATGAGTAGAGCGCCCCCTGTCTCTGTATCATACACTCGGGGGATGAGTAGACCGCCCCCTGTCTATCTGTCACAGACTCAGGGGATGAGTAGACCGCCCCGTTTGTCTGCATCACAGACTCAGGGGATGAGTAGACCGCCCCATGTCTCAGTATCATAGACTCAGGGGATGAGTAGACTGCCCCCTGTCTCTGTGTCAGAGATTTAGGGGATGACTAGACCGCCGCCTGTCTCTGTATAACAGACTCATTGGATGAGTAGACCGCCCCCTGTCTCTGTATCACACATTCAGTGGATCAGTAGACCGGCCCCTGTCTGTGTATCACAGATTCAGGGGATGAGTAGACCGCCCCCTGTCTCTGTATCTCGGACTCAGGGCATGAGTAGACCGCCCCCTGTCTCTGTTTCTCAGACTCAGGGGATGAGTAGACCGCCCCCTGTCTCTGTATCTCATACTCAGTGGGAGAGTAGACCGCACCCTGTCTCTGTATCTCAGACTCAGGGGATGAGTAGACCGCCGCCTGTCTCTGTATCTCAGACTCAGGGGATGAGTAGACCGCACCCTGTCTCTGTATCTCAGACTCAGGGGATGAGTAGACCGCACCCTGTCTCTGTATCTCAGACACAGTGGATGAGTAAACCGCACCCTGTCTCTGTATCACAGACTCAAGGGATGAGCAGACCGGCCCCTGTCTGTTTATGACAGACTGAGGGTATGAGTAGACCGCCCCCTTCCTCTGTATCACAGACCCAGGGAATGAGTTAACAGCCCCTTGTCTCTGCATCTCAGAATCAGCGGATGAGTAGGCCGCCCCCTTTCTCTGTATCACAGACTCAGGGGATGAGTAGACCGCCCCCTTTCTCTGTATCACAGACTCAGGGGATGATTAGACCGTTCCCAGTCACAGTATCACAGACTCAGGGGATGAGCAAACTGCCCCTTGTCTCTCTATCTCAGATTCAGGGGATGAGTAGACCGTCCCCTGTCTCAGTATCACAGACTCAGGGGATGAGTAGACCACACCCTGTCTCTGTGTCACAGACTCAGGGGATGAGTACACTGCCCCCTGTCTCAGTATCAGAGACTCAGGGGATGAGTAGAGCGCCCCCTGTCTCTGTATCATGCACTCAGGGGATGAGTAGACCGCCCCCTGTCTCTGGATCAGTGACTCAGGTGATGAGTACACCGCCCCCTGTTTCTGTATCATTGATTCAGCGGATGAGTAGACCGCCCCCTGTCTCTCTGTCACAGACTCAGGGGATGAGTAGAGCACTGCCTGTCTCTGGATCACATACTCAGGGGATGAGTAGAGCGCCCCCTGTCTCTGTATCATACACTGGGGGGATGAGTAGACCGCCCCCTGTCTATCTGTCACAGACTCAGGGGATGAGTAGACCGCCCCGTTTGTCTGCATCACAGACTCAGGGGATGAGTAGACCGCCCCATGTCTCAGTATCATAGACTCAGGGGATGAGTAGACTGCCCCCTGTCTCTGTGTCAGAGATTTAGGGGATGACTAGACCGCCGCCTGTCTCTGTATAACAGACTCATTGGATGAGTAGACCGCCCCCTGTCTCTGTATCACACATTCAGTGGATCAGTAGACCGGCCCCTGTCTGTGTATCACAGATTCAGGGGATGAGTAGACCGCCCCCTGTCTCTGTATCTCAGACACAGTGGATGAGTAAACCGCACCCTGTCTCTGTATCACAGACTCAAGGGATGAGCAGACCGGCCCCTGTCTGTTTATGACAGACTGAGGGTATGAGTAGACCGCCCCCTTCCTCTGTATCACAGACCCAGGGAATGAGTTAACAGCCCCTTGTCTCTGCATCTCAGAATCAGCGGATGAGTAGGCCGCCCCCTTTCTCTGTATCACAGACTCAGGGGATGAGTAGACCGCCCCCTTTCTCTGTATCACAGACTCAGGGGATGATTAGACCGTCCCCAGTCACAGTATCACAGACTCAGGGGATGAGCAAACTGCCCCTTGTCTCTCTATCTCAGATTCAGGGGATGAGTAGACCGTCCCCTGTCTCAGTATCACAGACTCAGGGGATGAGTAGACCACACCCTGTCTCTGTGTCACAGACTCAGGGGATGAGTACACTGCCCCCTGTCTCAGTATCAGAGACTCAGGGGATGAGTAGAGCGCCCCCTGTCTCTGTATCATGCACTCAGGGGATGAGTAGACCGCCCCCTGTCTCTGGATCAGTGACTCAGGTGATGAGTACACCGCCCCCTGTTTCTGTATCATTGATTCAGCGGATGAGTAGACCGCCCCCTGTCTCTCTGTCACAGACTCAGGGGATGAGTAGAGCACTGCCTGTCTCTGGATCACATACTCAGGGGATGAGTAGAGCGCCCCCTGTCTCTGTATCATACACTCGGGGGATGAGTAGACCGCCCCCTGTCTATCTGTCACAGACTCAGGGGATGAGTAGACCGCCCCGTTTGTCTGCATCACAGACTCAGGGGATGAGTAGACCGCCCCATGTCTCAGTATCATAGACTCAGGGGATGAGTAGACTGCCCCCTGTCTCTGTGTCAGAGATTTAGGGGATGACTAGACCGCCGCCTGTCTCTGTATAACAGACTCATTGGATGAGTAGACCGCCCCCTGTCTCTGTATCACAGACTCAGGAGATGAGTAGACCACTGCCTGTCTCTGGATCACAGACTCAGGGGATGAGTAGACCGCCCCCTGTCTCTGTATCACAGAGCCCGGGGATGAGTAGAGCGCCCCCTGTCTCTGTATCATCCACTCGGGGGATGAGTAGACGGCCCCCTGTCTCTGGATCACAGACTCAGGGGATGAGTACACCGCCCCCTGTTTCTGTGTCATTGATTCAGGGGATGAGTAGACCGCCCCCTGCCTCTCCGTCACAGACTCAGGGGATGAGTCGACCGCCCCCTGTCTCTGTATCACAGACCCAGGGGATGAGCAAATTGCCCCTTGTCTCTGTATCTCAGTTTCAGCGGATGAGTAGACCGCCCCCTGTCCCTGTATCACAGACTCAGGGGATGAGTACACCGCCCCCTGTTTCTGTATCATTGATTCAGGGGATGAGTAGACTGCCCCCTTTCTCTATGTCACAGAGTCAGGGGATGAGTAGACCGCCCCCTGTCTCTGTCTCACAGACTCAGGGGATGAGTAGAGCGCCCCCTGTCTCTGTGTCACAGACTCAGGTGATGAGCAGAGGGACCCCTGACTCTTTATCACTGACCCAGGGGATGAGCAAACTGCGCCTTGTCTCTGTATCTCAGATTCAGGGGATGAGTAGACCGCCCCGTTTGTCTGTATCACAGACTCAGGGGATGAGTAGACCGCCCCATGTCCCTGGATCACAGAGCTCGGGGATGAGTAGAGCGCACCCTGTCTCTGGATCATACACTCGGGGGATGAGTAGACCGCCCCCTGTCTCTGTATCACAGAGTCAGTGCATGAGTAGACCGCCCCCTGTCTCTGTGTCACAGACTCAGGGGATGAGTAGACCGCCCCCTGTCTCTGAATCACAGTCAGTGGATGAGTAGACCGCCCCCTGTCTCTGTGTCACAGACTCAGGGGATGAGTAGACCGCCCCCTGACTCTTTATCACTGACCCAGGGGATGAGCAAACTGCGCCTTGTCTCTGTATCTCAGATTCAGGGGATGAGTAGAACATTGCCTGTCTCTGTATCACAGACTCAGGGGATGAGTAGACCGCCCCGTTTGTCTGTATCACAGACTCAGGGGATGAGTAGACCGCCCCATGTCCCTGGATCACAGAGCTCGGGGATGAGTAGAGCGCACCCTGTCTCTGGATCATACACTCGGGGGATGAGTAGACTGCCCCCTGTCTCTGTATCACAGACTCAGGGGATGAGTAGAACGCCCCCTGTCTCTGTGTCACAGACTCAGGGGATGAGTAGACCGCCCCCTGTCTCTGTATCACAGACTCAGGGAATGAGTAGACCGCCCCCTGTCTCTGTATCACAGACTCAGGGGATGAGTAAACCGCCCCCTGTTTCTGTATCATTGATTCAGGGGATGAGTAGAACGCCCCCTGTCTCTGTGTCACAGACTCAGGGGATGAGTAGACCGCCCCCTGTCTCTGTATCACAGACTCAGGGAATGAGTAGACCGCCCCATGTCTCTGTATCATAGACTCAGGGGATGAGTAGACTGCCCCCTGTCTCTGTGTCAGAGATTTAGGGGATGACTAGACCGCCGCCTGTCTCTGTATAACAGACTCATTGGATGAGTAGACCGCCCCCTGTCTCTGTATCACAGACTCAGGAGATGAGTAGACCACTGCCTGTCTCTGGATCACAGACTCAGGGGATGAGTAGAGCGCCCCACTGTCTCTGTATCATACACTCGGGGGATGAGTAGACCGCCCCCTGTCTCTGGATCACAGACTCAGGGGATGAGTACACTGCCCCCTGTTTCTGGATCATTGATTCAGGGGATGAGTAGACCGCCCCCTGTCTCTCCGTCACAGATCCAGGGGATGAGTAGACCGCCCCCTGTCTCTGTGTCACAGACTCAGGGGATGAGTAGACCGCCCCCTGTCTCTTTATCACTGACCCAGGGGATGAGCAAACTGCCCCCTGTCTCTGTATCATTGATTCAGGGGATGAGTAGACCGCCCCCTGTCTCTGTGTCACAGACTCAGGGGATGAGTAGACCGCCCCCTGTCTCTTTATCACTGACCCAGGGGATGAGCAAACTGCCCCCTGTCTCTGTATCTCAGATTCAGGGGATGAGTAGACCACTGCCTGTCTCTGTATCACAGACTCAGGGGATGAGTAAACCGCCCCCTGTCTCTTTATCACTGACCCAGGGGATGAGCAAACTGCCCCTTGTCTCTGTATCTCAGATTCAGGGGATGACTAGAACACTGCCTGTCTCTGGATCACAGACTCAGGGGATGAGTAGACCGCCCCGTTTGTCTGCATCACAGACTCAGGGGATGAGTACACCGCCCCCTGTTTATGTATCATTGATTCAGCGGATGAGTAGACCGCCCCCGGTCTCTGTGTCACAGACTCAGGGGATGAGTAGAGCGCCCCCTGTCTCTGTATCACACACTCGGGGATGAGCAGACCGCCCGCTGTCTCTGTATCACAGACTCAGGGGATGAGTACACCGCCCCCTGTTTCTGTATCATTGATTCAGGGGATGAGTCGACCGCCCCCTGTCTCTGTATCACAGACCCAGGGGATGAGCAAACTGCCCCTTGTCTCTGTATCTCAGTTTCAGGGGATGAGTAGACAGGCCCCTGTCTCTGTCTCACAGACTCAGGGGATGAGTAGAGCGTCCCCTGTCTCTGTGTCACAGACTCAGGGGATGAGTAGACCACCCCCTGACTCTCTATCACAAACTCAGGGGATGAGTAGAGGGCCCCCTGTCTCTGTATCACAGAGCCCGGGGATGAGTAGAGCGCCCCCTGTCTCTGTATCAACCACTCGGGGGATGAGTAGACCGCCCCCTGTCTCTGTGTCACAGACGCAGGGGATGAGTAGACCGCCCCCTGACTCTGAATCACAGAGTCAGTGGATGAGTAGACAGGCCCCTGTCTCTCCATCATCGACTCAGGGGATGAGATGACCGCCCCCTGTCTCTCTATCATAGTGCCAGGGGATGATTAGAGCACCCCCTGTCTCTTTATCATAGACTCAGGGGATGAGTAGGGCGCCCCCTGTCTCTCTTTCACAGACTCAGGGGATGAGTAGGCCGCCCCCTGTCTCTGTACCACAAACTCAGGGGATGAGTAGACCGCCCCCTGTCTCTGTATCACAGACTCAGGAGATGAGTAGACCCCCCCTGTCTTTGTATCACAGACTCAGGAGATGAGTTTACCAACCCCTGTCTTTGTATCACACACTCAGTGGATGAGAAGACTGGCCCCTGCCTCTGCATCACAGACTCAGGGGATGAGTAGACCGCCCCCTGTCTCTGTATCACAGACTCAGGGGATGAGTAGACCGCCCCCTTCCTCTGTATCACAGACCCAGGGGATGGGGAAACAGCCCCTTGTCTCTGCATCTCAGACTCAGGGGATGAGTAGACTGTCCCCTTGCTCAGTATCACAGACTCAGTGAATGAGTAGACCGCCCCCTGTCTCTGTCCAACAGACTCAGGGGATGAGTAGACCGCACACTGTCTTTGTATCACAAACTCAGGGGATGAGTAGACCAACCCCTGTCTTTGTATCACAGACTCAGGGGATGAGTAGACCGTCCCCTGTCTCTATATCACAGACTCAGGAGATGAGTAGACCAACCCCTGTCTCTGCATCTCAGAATCAGCGGATGAGTAGACCGCCCCCTTTCTCTGTGTCACAGACTCAGGGGATGAGTAGACCACCCCCTTTCTCTGTGTCACAGACTCAGGGGATGAGTAGACCGCCCCCTTTCTCTGTGTCACAGACTCAGGGGATGAGTGGACCGCCCCCTTTCTCTGGATCACAGACTCAGGGGATGAGTAGATCGCCCCCTTTCTCTGTATCACATACTCGCGGGATGAGTAGACCGCCTGCTGTCTCTGAATCATTGATTCAGGGGATGAGCTGACGGCCCCCTGTCTCTGGATCACACACTTGGGGGATGAGTAGACTGTCCCCTGTCTCTGCATCACAGACTCAGGGGATGAGTAGACCGCCCCCTGTCTCTGTATCTCATACACAGTGGGTGAGTAGACCGCACCCTGTCTCTGTTTCTCAGACTCAGGGGATGAGTAGACCGCCGCCTGTCTCTGTATCTCAGACTCAGGGGATGAGTAGACCGCACCCTGTCTCTGTATCTATGACTCAGGGGCTGAGTAGACCGCACCCTGTCTCTGTATCTATGACTCAGGGGATGAGTAGACCGCACCCTGTCTGTTTATGACAGACTGAGGGGATGAGTAGACCGCCCCCTTCTCTGTCTCACAGACTCAGGGGATGAGTAGACCGCCCCATGTTTCTGTATCATTGATTCAGCGGATGAGTAGACCGCCCCCTGTCTCTGTGTCACGGACACAGGGGATGAGTAGACCGCCCCCTGTCTCTGTATCACAGACCCAGGGGATGAGCAAACTGCCCCTTGTCTCTGTATCTCAGACTCAGGGGATGAGTACACCTCCCCCTGTTTCTGTATCATTGATTCTGGGGATGAGCAGACCGCTCCCTGTCTCTCTGTTACAGACTCAGGGGATGAGTAGACCGCCCCCTTTCTCTTTATCACTGGCCCAGGGGATGAGCAAACTGCCCCTTGTCACTGTACCTCAGATTCAGGGAATGAGTAGACCACTGCCTTTCTCGTTATCACAGACTCAGGGGATGAGTAGACCGCCCCGTTTGTCTGCATCACCGTCTCAGGGGATGAGTAGACCGCCCCATGTCTCTGTATCACAGAGCCCGGGGATGAGTAGCCCGCCCCCTGTCTCTGTGTCACAGACTCAGGGGATGAGCAGAGCGCCCCCTGTCTCTGTATCACACACACGGGGATGAGTAGAGCGCCCCCTGTCCCTGTATCACAGACTCAGGGGATGAGAAGACCGCCCTCTATCTCTGTTACATAGATTCAAGGGATGAGTCGACCGCCCCCTGTTTCTATATCTCAGACTCAGGGGATGATTAATCTGCCCCCTGTCGCTGCATCATAGACTCAGGTGATGTGCAGACCTCCCCCTGTCACTGTCTCACACACTCAGGGTATGAGTAGACCGCCCCCTGTCTCTGGATCACACACTCGGGGGAAGAGTAGACCGCCCCCTATCTCTGTATCTTAGACTCAGGAGAGGTGTAGACCTCCCCCTATCTCTGTCTCACAGACTCAGGGCATGAGTAGACCGCCCCCTGTCTCTGTATAACAGACTCAGGGGATGAGTAGACCGCCCCCTGTCTCTGTGTCACAGAGTCAGTTAATGAGTGGACCGTCCGCTGTCTCTGTATCACAGACTCAGTGGATGAGAAGACCGCCCCCTGTCTCTGTATCAAAGACTCAGGGGATGAGTAGACCGCCCCCTGTCTCTGTATCACAAATTTAGGGGATGAGTAGACAGCCCCCTGTCTCTGTATCACAGACTCAGTGGATGAGTAGACCGTCCCCTGTCTTTGTATCACACACTCAGTGGTTGAGCAGACTGCCCCCTGTCTCTGTATCACAGGCTCAGGGGATGAGTAGACCGCCCCCTGTCTCTGTATCACAAACTGAGGGGATGAGTAGACCGCCCCCTGTCTCTGTTTCATTGATATAGGGGATGAGTATACCGCCCCCTGTCTCTGTATCACAGACTCAGGGGATGAGTAGACCGCCCCCTGTCTCTGTATCACAGACTCAGGGGATGAGTGGACTGCCCCCTGTCTCTGTATCACAGACTCAGGGGATGAGTAGACCGCCCCCTTCCTCTGTATCACACACTCAGGATCGAATAGATCTCCCCCAGTCTCTGTCTCCTAGACCCGGGGGATGGGTAGACTGGCCCCTGTCTGTATTTAGGGACTTTGGGGCGGAGTAGATTAGATTAGATTAGAGATACAGCACTGAAACAGGCCCTTCGGCCCACCGAGTCTGTGCCGAACATCAACCACCCATTTATACTAATCCTACACGAATCCGATATTCCCAACAAACATCCCCACCTGTCCCAATATTTCCCTACCACCTACCTATACTGGTGACAATTTATAATGGCCAATTTACCTGTCAACCTGCAAGTTTTTTGGCTTGTGGGAGGAAACCGGAGCACCCGGAGAAAACCCACGCAGACACAGGGAGAACTTGCAAACTCCACACAGGCAGTACCCGGAATCGAACCCGGGTCCCTGGAGCTGTGAGGCTGCGGTGCTAACCACTGCGCCACTGTGCCGCCACATCAGGGGATGTGTAGACCGCCTCCTGTCTCTGTGTCAGAGAATCAGGGTATGAGTAGACCGGCCCCTGTCTCTGTATAACAGACTCATGGGATGAGTAAACTGCCCCTTGTCTCTGTATCACAGACTCAGTGGATGAGTAAACCGCCCCCTGTCTCTGTATCACAGACTGAGGGGATGAGTAGAACGCCCCCTGTCTCTGTATCACAGACTCAGGGGATGAGTAGACAGCCCCCTGTCTCTGTATCACAGACTGAGGGGATGAGTAGAACACCCCCTGTCTCTGTATCACAGACTGAGGGGATGAGTAAACTGCCCCTTGTCTCTGTATCACAGACTCAGTGGATGAGTAAACCGCCCCCTGTCTCTGTATCACAGACTGAGGGGATGAGTAGACCGCCCCCTGTCTCTGTGTCACAGGCTCAGGGGATGAGTAGACCGCCCCCTGTCTCTGTATCACAAACTGAGGGGATGAGTAGACCGCCCCCTGTCTCTGTTTCATTGATATAGGGGATGAGTATACCGCCCCCTGTCTCTGTATCACAGACTCAGGGGATGAGTAGACCGCCCCCTGTCTCTGTATCACAGACTCAGGGGATGAGTGGACTGCCCCCTGTCTCTGTATCACAGACTCAGGGGATGAGTAGACCGCCCCCTTCCTCTGTATCACACACTCAGGATCGAATAGATCTCCCCCAGTCTCTGTCTCCTAGACCCGGGGGATGGGTAGACTGGCCCCTGTCTGTATTTAGGGACTTTGGGGCGGAGTAGACTGCCCCCTTTCTCGGTTTCACAAATTTTGGGGATGAGTAGACCGGTTCCTGTCTCGGTATCACAAATTTAGGGGATGAGTAGACCGCCCCCTTTCTCTGTATCACAAACTCAGGGGATGAGTAGACCGTCCCCTGTCTTTGTATCACACACTCAGTGGATGAGCAGACTGCCCCCTGTCTCTGTATCACAGACTCAGGGGATGAGTAGACTGCCCCTTGTCTCTGTATCACAGACTGAGGGGATGAGTAGAACGCCCCCTGTCTCTGTATCACAGACTGAGGGGATGAGTAAACTGCCCCTTGTCTCTGTATCACAGACTCAGTGGATGAGTAAACCGCCCCCTGTCTCTGTGTCAGAGACTCAGGGGATGATTAAACTGCCCCCTGTCGCTGCATCATAGACTCAGGTGATGTGCAGAACTCCCCCTGTCACTGCATCACAGACTCAGGGGATGAGTTGACCGCCCCCTGTCTAGGCATCACAGACTCAATGGATGGGTAAACCGGCCCCTGTCTCTGTATCAAAGACTCAGGGGATGATTAGACCACCCCCTGTCTCTCTATCACAGACTCAGGGGATGAGTAGACCGCCCCCTGTCTCTGTATCACAGACTCAGGGGATGAGTAGACCGCCCCCTGTCTCTGTATCATAGACTCAGGGGAAGAGTAGACCGCCCCCTGTCTCTGTATCATAGACTCAGGGGATGTGTAGACTGCCCCCTGTCTCTGTGTCACAGACTCAGGTGAAGAGTAGACCGCCCCCTGTCTCTGTACACAGACTAAGGGGATGAGTCGACCACCCCCTGTCTCCGTATCACACATTCAGGGGATGAGTAGACCGCCCCCCTTTCTCTGATTCACACACTCAGGGGATGAGTCGACTGCCCCCTGTCTCCGTATCACACACTCAGGGGATGAGTCGACTGCCCCCTGTCTCTGTATCTGATACTCAGGTGATGATTAGACCACCCCCTGTCTCTGCATCACACACTCAGGGGTTGAGTCGACTGCCCCTTGTCTCTGTATCTCAGACTCAGGAGATGAATTGACCGCCCCCTGTCTCTGTATCACAGACTCAGGGGATGTGTAGACCGCCTCCTGTCTCTGTGTCAGAGAATCAGGGTATGAGTAGACCGGCCCCTGTCTCTGTATAACAGACTCATGGGTTGAGTAAACTGCCCCTTGTCTCTGTATCACAGACTCAGTGGATGAGTAAACCGCCCCCTGTCTCTGTATCACAGACTGAGGGGATGAGTAGAACGCCCCCTGTCTCTGTATCACAGACTCAGGGGATGAGTAGACTGCCCCTTGTCTCTGTATCACAGACTGAGGGGATGAGTAGAACGCCCCCTGTCTCTGTATCACAGACTGAGGGGATGAGTAAACTGCCCCTTGTCTCTGTATCACAGACTCAGTGGATGAGTAAACCGCCCCCTGTCTCTGTATCACAGACTGAGGGGATGAGTAGACCGCCCCCTGTCTCTGTGTCACAGAGTCAGTTAATGAGTGGACCGTCCGCTGTCTCTGTATCACAGACTCAGTGGATGAGAAGACCGCCCCCTGTCTCTGTATCACAGACTCAGGGGATGAGTAGACTGCCCCTTGTCTCTGTATCACAGACTGAGGGGATGAGTAGAACGCCCCCTGTCTCTGTATCACAGACTGAGGGGATGAGTAAACTGCCCCTTGTCTCTGTATCACAGACTCAGTGGATGAGTAAACCGCCCCCTGTCTCTGTATCACAGACTGAGGGGATGAGTAGAACGCCCCCTGTCTCTGTATCACAGACTCAGGGGATGAGTAAACCGCCCCCTGTCTCTCTATCACGGACTCAGAGAATGAGTCGCGCGCTCCCTGTCTCTGTATCTCACACTCAGGGAAAGAGTTAACTGCCCCCTATCTCTGTATCACACTCAGGGGATGAGTGGACCGCCCCCTTTCTCTGTATCACAAACTCAGGGGATGAGTAGACCGTCCCCTGTCTTTGTATCACACACTCAGTGGATGAGCAAACTGCCCCTTGTCTCTGTATCTCTGATTCAGGGGATGAGTAGACCACTGCCTGTCTCTGCATCACAGACTCAGGGGATGCGTAGACCGCCCCCTTCCTCTCTATCACAGACCCAGGGGATGAGTAAACTGCCCCTTGTCTCTGTATCACAGACTCAGGGGATGAGTAGACCGCCCCCTGTCTCTGTATCACAGAGTCAGGGAATGAGTAGAGCGCTCCCTGTCTCTGTATCACAGACTCAGGGGATGAGTAGACCGCCCCCTGTCTCTGTATCACAGACTCATGGGATGAGTAGACCGCCCCCTTCCTCTCTATCACAGACCCAATGGATGAGTAAACTGCCCCCTGTCTCTGTCTTCTAGACTCAGGGAATGAGTAGAGCGCCCCCTGTCTCTGTATCTCACACTCAGGGAAAGAGTTAAACGCCCCCTATCTCTGTATAACAGACTCATGGGATGAGTAGACTGCCCCCTGTCTCTGCATCACAGACTCAGGAGATGAGTAGACCGCACGCACCCTTCCTCTCCATCACAGACCCAGGGCATGAGTAAACCGCCCCATGTCTCTGTATCACAGAGATCGGGGATGAGTGGAGCGCCCCCTGTCTCTGTCTCACACACTCGGGGGATGAGTAGACCGCCCCGTTTGTCTGCATCACAGTCTCAGGGGATGAGAACACCGCCCCCTGTTTCTGTTTCATTGATTCAGGGGATGAGTAGACCGCCCCCTGTCTCTGTATCACACACTTGGGGATGAGTAGACCGCCCCCTGTCCCTGTATCACAGACTCAGGGGATGAGTACACCGCCCCCTGTTTCTGTATCCTTGATTCAGGGGATGAGTAGACCGCCCCCTGTATCTGTTTCACACACTCGGGGGATGGGTAGACCGCCCCTGTCTCTGTATCACACACTCGGGGATGAGAAGACCGCCTCCTGTCTCTGTGTCAGAGACTCAGGGGATGATTAAACTGCCCCCTGTCGCTGCATCATAGACTCAGGTGATGTGCAGACCTCCCCCTGTCACTGCATCACAGACTCAGGGGATGAGTTGACCGCCCCCTGTCTAGGCATCACAGACTCAATGGATGGGTAGACCGGCCCCTGTCTCTGTATCAAAGACTCAGGGGATGATTAGACCACCCCCTGTCTCTCTATCACAGACTCAGGGGATGAGTAGACCGCCCCCTGTCTCTGTATCATAGACTCAGGGGATGTGTAGACCGCCCCCTGTCTCTGTATCATAGACTCAGGGGATGTGTAGACTGCCCCCTGTCTCTGTGTCACAGACTCAGGTGAAGAGTAGACTGCCCCAGTCTCAGTATCCCATACTCAGGGGATGAGTAGACCGCCCCCTGTGTCTGTATCACAGACTCAGGGTAAGAGTAGACCGCCCCCTGTCTCTGTACACAGACTAAGGGGATGAGTCGACCACCCCCTGTCTCCGTATCACACATTCAGGGGATGAGTAGACCGCCCCCCTTTCTCTGATTCACACACTCAGGGGATGAGTCGACTGCCCCCTGTCTCCGTATCACACACTCAGGGGATGAGTCGACTGCCCCCTGTCTCTGTATCTGATACTCAGGTGATGATTAGACCACCCCCTGTCTCTGCATCACACACTCAGGGGTTGAGTCGACTGCCCCTTGTCTCTGTATCTCAGACTCAGGAGATGAATTGACCGCCCCCTGTCTCTGTATCACAGACTCAGGGGATGTGTAGACCGCCTCCTGTCTCTGTGTCAGAGAATCAGGGTATGAGTAGACCGGCCCCTGTCTCTGTATAACAGACTCATGGGTTGAGTAAACTGCCCCTTGTCTCTGTATCACAGACTCAGTGGATGAGTAAACCGCCCCCTGTCTCTGTATCACAGACTGAGGGGATGAGTAGAACGCCCCCTGTCTCTGTATCACAGATTGAGGGGATGAGTAGACTGCCCCTTGTCTCTGTATCACAGACTCAGTGGATGAGAAGACCGCCCCCTGTCTCTGTATCAAAGACTCAGGGGATGAGTAGACCGCCCCCTGTCTCTGTATCACAAATTTAGGGGATGAGTAGACAGCCCCCTGTCTCTGTATCACAGACTCAGTGGATGAGTAGACCGTCCCCTGTCTTTGTATCACACACTCAGTGGTTGAGCAGACTGCCCCCTGTCTCTGTATCACAGGCTCAGGAGATGAGTAGACCGCCCCCTGTCTCTGTATCACAAACTGAGGGGATGAGTAGACCGCCCCCTGTCTCTGTTTCATTGATATAGGGGATGAGTATACCGCCCCCTGTCTCTGTATCACAGACTCAGGGGATGAGTAGACCGCCCCCTGTCTCTGTATCACAGACTCAGGGGATGAGTAGACCGCCCCCTTCCTCTGTATCACACACTCAGGATCGAATAGATCTCCCCCAGTCTCTGTCTCATAGACCCGGGGGATGGGTAGACTGGCCCCTGTCTGTATTTAGGGACTTTGGGGCGGAGTAGACTGCCCCCTTTCTCGGTTTCACAAATTTTGGGGATGAGTAGACCGGTTCCTGTCTCGGTATCACAAATTTAGGGGATGAGTAGACCGCCCCCTTTCTCTGTATCACAAACTCAGGGGATGAGTAGACCGTCCCCTGTCTTTGTATCACACACTCAGTGGATGAGCAGACTGCCCCCTGTCTCTGTATCACAGACTCAGGGGATGAGTAGACTGCCCCTTGTCTCTGTATCACAGACTGAGGGGATGAGTAGAACGCCCCCTGTCTCTGTATCACAGACTGAGGGGATGAGTAAACTGCCCCTTGTCTCTGTATCACAGACTCAGTGGATGAGTAAACCGCCCCCTGTCTCTCTATCACGGACTCAGAGAATGAGTCGCGCGCTCCCTGTCTCTGTATCTCACACTCAGGGAAAGAGTTAACTGCCCCCTATCTCTGTATCACACTCAGGGGATGAGTAGACCGCCCCCTTTCTCTGTATCACAAACTCAGGGGATGAGTAGACCGTCCCCTGTCTTTGTATCACACACTCAGTGGATGAGCAAACTGCCCCTTGTCTCTGTATCTCTGATTCAGGGGATGAGTAGACCACTGCCTGTCTCTGCATCACAGACTCAGGGGATGCGTAGACCGCCCCCTTCCTCTCTATCACAGACCCAGGGGATGAGTAAACTGCCCCCTGTCTCTGCATCACAGACTCAGGAGATGAGTAGACCGCACCCTTCCTCTCCATCACAGACCCAGGGCATGAGTAAACCGCCCCATGTCTCTGTATCACAGAGATCGGGGATGAGTGGAGCGCCCCCTGTCTCTGTATCACACACTCGGGGATGAGTAGACCGCCCCTGTCTCTGTATCACACACTCGGGGATGAGAAGACCGCCTCCTGTCTCTGTGTCAGAGACTCAGGGGATGATTAAACTGCCCCCTGTCGCTGCATCATAGACTCAGGTGATGTGCAGACCTCCCCCTGTCACTGCATCACAGACTCAGGGGATGAGTTGACCGCCCCCTGTCTAGGCATCACAGACTCAATGGATGGGTAGACCGGCCCTTGTCTCTGTATCACAGACTCAGGGGATGAGTAGACCGCCCCCTGTCTCTGTATCACAGAGTCAGGGAATGAGTAGAGCGCTCCCTGTCTCTGTATCACAGACTCAGGGGATGAGTAGACCGCCCCCTGTCTCTGTATCATAGACTCAGGGGAAGAGTAGACCGCCCCCTGTCTCTGTATCATAGACTCAGGGGATGTGTAGACTGCCCCCTGTCTCTGTGTCACAGACTCAGGTGAAGAGTAGACTGCCCCAGTCTCAGTATCCCATACTCAGGGGATGAGTAGACCGCCCCCTGTGTCTGTATCACAGACTCAGGGTAAGAGTAGACCGCCCCCTGTCTCTGTACACAGACTAAGGGGATGAGTCGACCACCCCCTGTCTCCGTATCACACATTCAGGGGATGAGTAGACCGCCCCCCTTTCTCTGATTCACACACTCAGGGGATGAGTCGACTGCCCCCTGTCTCCGTATCACACACTCAGGGGATGAGTCGACTGCCCCCTGTCTCTGTATCTGATACTCAGGTGATGATTAGACCACCCCCTCTCTCTGCATCACACACTCAGGGGTTGAGTCGACTGCCCCTTGTCTCTGTATCTCAGACTCAGGAGATGAATTGACCGCCCCCTGTCTCTGTATCACAGACTCAGGGGATGTGTAGACCGCCTCCTGTCTCTGTGTCAGAGAATCAGGGTATGAGTAGACCGGCCCCTGTCTCTGTATAACAGACTCATGGGATGCGTAGACCGCCCCCTGTCTCTGTATCACAGACTCAGGAGATGAGTAGATCGCCGCCTGTCTCTGTATCTCATACTCAGTGGGTGAGTAGACCGCCCCCTGTCTCTGTATCTCAGACTCAGGGGATGAGTAGATCACCGCCTGTCTCTGTATCTCAGACTCAGTGGGTGAGTAGACCGCACCCTGTCTCTGTATCTCAGACCCAGGGGATGAGTAGACCGCCCCCTGTCTCTGTATCTCATACTCAGTGGGTGAGTGGACCGCACCCTGTCTCTGTATCACACACTTGGGGGATGAGTAGACCGCCCCCTGTCTCTGTATCACAGACACAGGGGATGAGTAGACCGCCCCCTGTCTCTGTATCTCAGACTCAGGGGATGAGTAGACCGCCCCCTGTCTCTGTATCTCATACTCAGTGGGTGAGTGGACCGCACCCTGTCTCTGTATCACACACTCGCGGGATGAGTAGACTGCCCCCTGTCTCTGTGTCACAGATTTAGGGGATGAGTAGACCGCCACCTGTCTCTGTATAACAGACTCATGGGATGCGTAGACCGCCCCCTGTCTCTGTATCACAGACTCAGGAGATGAGTAGATCGCCGCCTGTCTCTGTATCTCATACTCAGTGGGTGAGTAGACCGCCCCCTGTCTCTGTATCTCAGACTCAGGGGATGAGTAGATCACCGCCTGTCTCTGTATCTCAGACTCAGTGGGTGAGTAGACCGCACCCTGTCTCTGTATCTCAGACCCAGGGGATGAGCAGACCGCCCCCTGTCTCTGTATCTCAGACTCAGGGGATGAGTAGACCGCCCCCTGTCTCTGTATCTCATACTCAGGGGATGAGTAGACCGCCCCCTGTCTCTGTATCACAGACTCAGGGGATGAGTAGACCGCCCCCTGTCTCTGTATCACAGACTCAGGGGATGAGTAGAGCGCCCCCTGTCTCTGTATCACACACTCGCGGGATGAGTAGACCGCCTCCTGTCTCTGAATCATTGATTCAGGGGATGAGCAGACCGCCGCCTGTCTCTGCAATAACAGACTCATGGGATGAGTAGACCGGCCACTGTCTCTGCATCACAGACTCAGGGGATGAGTAGACCGCCCCCTGTCTCTGTATCTCATACACAGTGGGTGAGTAGACCGCACCCTGTCTCTGTATCTCAGACTCAGGGGATGAGTAGACCGCACCCTGTCTCTGTAACTCAGACACAGTGGATGAGTAGAACGCCCCCTGTCTCTGTATCACAGACTCAGGGGATGAGTAGACCGCTTCCTTCCACTGTATCACAGACCCAGGGAATGAGTAGACCGCCCCTTTCTCTGGATCACAGACTCAGGGGATGAGTGGACCGCCCTCTTTCTCTGTATCACAGACTCAGGGGATGAGTAGACCGCCTCCTGTCTCTGAATCATTAATTCAGGGGATGAGCAGACCGCCCCCTGTCTCTGTGTCACAGATTTAGGGGAAGAGTAGAACGCCCCATGTCTCTGTATCACAGATTCAGGAGATGAGTCGACCACTGCCTGTCTCTGCATCACAGAGCCCGGGGATGAGTAGAGCGCCCCCTGTCTCTGTATCTCGGACTCAGGGCATGAGTAGACCGCCCCCTGTCTCTGTTTCTCAGACTCAGGGGATGAGTAGACCGCCCCCTGTCTCTGTATCTCATACTCAGTGGGAGAGTAGACCGCACCCTGTCTCTGTATCTCAGACTCAGGGGATGAGTAGACCGCCGCCTGTCTCGGTATCTCAGACTCAGGGGATGAGTAGACCGCACCCTGACTCTGTATCTCAGACACAGTGGATGAGTAGACCGCACCCTGTCTCTGTATCACAGACTCAAGGGATGAGCAGACCGGCCCCTGTCTGTTTATGACAGACTGAGGGGATGAGTAGACCGCCCCCTTCCTCTGGATCACAGACCCAGGGAATGAGTTAACAGCCCCTTGTCTCTGCATCTCAGAATCAGCGGATGAGTAGACCGCCCCCTTTCTCTGTATCACAGACTCAGGGGATGAGTAGACCGCCCCCTGTCTCTGTATCACAGAGTCAGGGAATGAGTAGAGCGCTCCCTGTCTCTGTATCTCACACTCAGGGAAAGAGTTAACTGCCCCCTATCTCTGTATCACAGACTCAGGGGATGAGTAGACCGCCCCCTGTCTCTGTATCACAGACTCATGGGATGAGTAGACCGCCCCCTTCCTCTCTATCACAGACCCAGTGGATGAGTAAACTGCCCCCTGTCTCTGTCTTCTAGACTCAGGGAATGAGTAGAGCGCCCCCTGTCTCTGTATCTCACACTCAGGGAAAGAGTTAAACGCCCCCTATCTCTGTATAACAGACTCATGGGATGAGTAGACTGCCCCCTGTCTCTGCATCACAGACCCAGGGCATGAGTAAACCGCCCCATGTCTCTGTATCACAGAGATCGGGGATGAGTGGAGCGCCCCCTGTCTCTGTCTCATACACTCGGGGATGAGTAGACCGCCCCCTGTCCCTGTATCACAGACTCAGGGGATGAGGACACCGCCCCCTGTTTCTGTATCCTTGATTCAGGGGATGAGTAGACCGCCCCCTGTATCTGTTTCACACACTCGGGGGATGGGTAGACCGCCCCTGTCTCTGTATCACACACTCGGGAATGAGAAGACCGCCCTCTATCTCTGTTTCATAGATTCAAGGGATGAGTCGACCGTCCCCTGTTTCTGTATCTCAGACTCAGGGGATGATTAAACTGCCCCCTGTCGCTGCATCATAGACTCAGGGGATGAGTTGACCGGCCCCCTGTCTAGGCATCACAGACTCAATGGATGGGTAGACCGGCCCCTGTCTCTGTATCAAAGACTCAGGGGATGATTAGACCACCCCCTGTCTCTCTATCACAGACTCAGGGGATGAGTAGACCGCCCCCTGTCTCTGTATCATAGACTCAGGGGAAGAGTAGACCGCCCCCTGTCTCTGTATCATAGACTCAGGGGATGTGTAGACTGCCCCCTGTCTCTGTGTCACAGACTCAGGTGAAGAGTAGACTGCCCCAGTCTCAGTATCCCATACTCAGGGGATGAGTAGACCGCCCCCTGTGTCTGTATCACAGACTCAGGGTAAGAGTAGACCGCCCCCTGTCTCTGTACACAGACTAAGGGGATGAGTCGACCACCCCCTGTCTCCGTATCACACATTCAGGGGATGAGTAGACCGCCCCCCTTTCTCTGATTCACACACTCAGGGGATGAGTCGACTGCCCCCTGTCTCCGTATCACACACTCAGGGGATGAGTCGACTGCCCCTTGTCTCTGTATCTCAGACTCAGGAGATGAATTGACCGCCCCCTGTCTCTGTATCACAGACTCAGGGGATGAGTCGACTGCCCCCTGTCTCTGTATCTGATACTCAGGTGATGATTAGACCACCCCCTGTCTCTGCATCACACACTCAGGGGTTGAGTCGACTGCCCCTTGTCTCTGTATCTCAGACTCAGGAGATGAATTGACCGCCCCCTGTCTCTGTATCACAGACTCAGGGGATGTGTAGACCGCCTCCTGTCTCTGTGTCAGAGAATCAGGGTATGAGTAGACCGGCCCCTGTCTCTGTATCACAGACTCAGGGAATGAGTAAACTGGCCCTTGTCTTTGTATCTCGGAGTCAGGGGAAGAGTAGACCGCCCCCTATCTCTGTATCATAGACTCAGGGGATGAGTAGAGCGCCCCCTGTCTCTATATCACAAACGCGGGGGATGATTAGACTCCCCCCTGTCACTGATCAGGGACTCATGGAATGAGTCGAACGCCCCCTGTCTCTGTGTCACAGATTCAAGGGATGTGTAGACCGCCCCCTGTCTCTGTATCACAGACAAAGGGGATGAGTAGACCGCCCCCTGTCTCTGTATCACACACTCGGGCGAAGAGTAGACCGCCCCCTATCTCTGTATCTTAGACTCAGGGGATTTGTAGACCTCCCCCTGTCTCTGTCTCACAGACTCAGGAGATGAGTAAACTGCCCCTTGTCTCTGTATCTCAGAATCTGTGGATCAGTACACCGCCCCCTTTCTCTGTATCATAGAATCAGGGGATGTGTAGACCGCCCCCTGTCACAACATCACAGACTCAGGGGATGAGTAGACCGCCCCCTGTCTCTGTCTCACAGACTCAGTGGATGAGTAGGGCCCCCCCTGTCTCTGTATCTCAGACTCAAGGAATGAGTGGACCGCCCCATATCTCTGTATCACAGACTCAGGGAATGAGCAGATGGCCCACTGTCTCTGCATCACACACTCATGGGATGAGTAAACCGCCCCCTGTCTCTGTATCTCCGGCGGAGGGGATGAGTAAAACGCCCCCTGTCTCTGTATCACAGACTCAGGGAGTAAGTAGACCGCCACCTGTATCTGTATCACAGACTCGGGGGATGAGTAGACCGCCCCCTGTCTCTGTTTCACACACTTGGGGGATGAGTAGACCACCCCCTGTCTCTGTATCTCAGATTTAGGGGATGAGTAGACCGCCCCCTGTCTCTGTATAACAGACTCTGGTGATGATTAGACCGCACCCTGTCTCTGTATCTCAGCATCAGTGGATGAGTAGACTGCACCTTGTCTCTGTATCACACATTCAGTGGATGAGTAGACCGGCCCCTGTCTGTGTATCACAGATTCAGGGGATGAGTAGACCGCCCCCTGTCTCTGTATCACAGACTCAGGGGATGAGTAGACCGCCCCCTGTCTCTGTATCTCAGACTCAGGGGATGAGTAGACCGCCCCCTGTCTCTGTATCTCAGACTCAGGGGATGAGTAGACCGCCCCCTTTCTCTGTCTCACAGAGCCCGGGGATGAGTAGAGCGCCCCCTGTCTCTGTATCACACACTTGGGGGATGAGTAGACCACCCCCTGTCTCTGTCTCACAGACTCAGGGGATGAGTAGACCGCCCCCTTTCTCTGTATCACAGACTCAGGGGATGAGTACACCGCCCCCTGTTTCTGTATCATTGATTCAGGGGATGAGTAGACCGCCCCCTCTCTCTGTGTCAAAGACTCATGGGATGAGCAGAGCGCCCCCTGTCTCTGTATCACATACTCGGGGGATTAGTAGACCGCCCCCTGTTTCTGCATCATTGATTCAGGGGATGAGTAGAGCGCCCCCTGTCTCTGTGTCACAGACTCAGGGGATGAGTACACCGCCCCCTGTTTCTGTATCATTGATTCAGGGGATCAGTAGACCGCCCCCTTTCTCTGTTTCACAGACTCAGGGGATGAGTAGAGCGCCCCCTGTCTCTGCATCACACACTCGGGGGATGAGTAGAGCGCCCCCTGTCTCTGTATCACACACTCGGGGGATGAGTAGAGCGCCCCCTGTCTCTGTATCACACACTCGGGGGATGAGTAGACCGTCCCCTGTCTCTGTGTCACAGACTCAGGGGATGAGTAGACTGCTTCCTTCCACTGTTTCACAGACCCAGGGAATGAGTTAACTGCCCCTTGTCTCTGCATCTCAGAATCAGCAGATGAGTAGACCACCCCCTTTCTCTGGATCACAGACTCAGGGGATTAGTGGACCGTCCCCTATCTCTGTATCACAGACTCAGGGGATGAGTAGACCGCCCCCTTTCTCTGCATCACAGACTCAGGGGATGAGTAGAGCGCCCCCTGTCTATGTATCACAGACTCAGGGGATGAGTAGACCGCCCCCTGTCTCTGTTTCACAGACTCAGGGGATGAGTAGAGCGCCCCCTGTCTATGTATCACAGACTCAGGGGATTAGTAGACCGTCCCCTATCTCTGTATCACAGACTCAGGGGATGAGTAGACCGCCCCCTTTCTCTGCATCACAGACTCAGGGGATGAGTTGACCGCCCCCTGTCTCTGTTTCACAGACTCAGGGGATGAGTAGAGCGCCCCCTGTCTCTGTATCTCAGACTCAGGGGATGAGTAGACCGCCCCCTGTCTCTGTATCTCATACACAGTGGGTGAGTAGACCGCACCCTGTCTCTGTATCTCAGACTCAGGGGATGAGTAGACCGCACCCTGTCTCTGTAACTCAGACACAGTGGATGAGTAGAACGCCCCCTGTCTCTGTATCACAGACTCAGGGGATGAGTAGACCGCTTCCTTCCACTGTATCACAGACCCAGGGAATGAGTAGACCGCCCCTTTCTCTGGATCACAGACTCAGGGGATGAGTAGACCGCCCTCTTTCTCTGTATCACAGACTCAGGGGATGAGTAGACCGCCTCCTGTCTCTGAATCATTAATTCAGGGGATGAGCAGACCGCCCCCTGTCTCTGTGTCACAGATTTAGGGGAAGAGTAGAACGCCCCATGTCTCTGTATCACAGATTCAGGAGATGAGTCGACCACTGCCTGTCTCTGCATCACAGAGCCCGGGGATGAGTAGAGCGCCCCCTGTCTCTGTATCTCGGACTCAGGGCATGAGTAGACCGCCCCCTGTCTCTGTTTCTCAGACTCAGGGGATGAGTAGACCGCCCCCTGTCTCTGTATCTCATACTCAGTGGGAGAGTAGACCGCACCCTGTCTCTGTATCTCAGACTCAGGGGATGAGTAGACCGCCGCCTGTCTCGGTATCTCAGACTCAGGGGATGAGTAGACCGCACCCTGACTCTGTATCTCAGACACAGTGGATGAGTAGACCGCACCCTGTCTCTGTATCACAGACTCAAGGGATGAGCAGACCGGCCCCTGTCTGTTTATGACAGACTGAGGGGATGAGTAGACCGCCCCCTTCCTCTGGATCACAGACCCAGGGAATGAGTTAACAGCCCCTTGTCTCTGCATCTCAGAATCAGCGGATGAGTAGACCGCCCCCTTTCTCTGTATCACAGACTCAGGGGATGAGTAGACCGCCCCCTGTCTCTGTATCACAGAGTCAGGGAATGAGTAGAGCGCTCCCTGTCTCTGTATCTCACACTCAGGGAAAGAGTTAACTGCCCCCTATCTCTGTATCACAGACTCAGGGGATGAGTAGACCGCCCCCTGTCTCTGTATCACAGACTCATGGGATGAGTAGACCGCCCCCTTCCTCTCTATCACAGACCCAGTGGATGAGTAAACTGCCCCCTGTCTCTGTCTTCTAGACTCAGGGAATGAGTAGAGCGCCCCCTGTCTCTGTATCTCACACTCAGGGAAAGAGTTAAACGCCCCCTATCTCTGTATAACAGACTCATGGGATGAGTAGACCGCCCCCTATCTCTGTATAACAGACTCATGGGATGAGTAAACCGCCCCATGTCTCTGTATCACAGAGATCGGGGATGAGTGGAGCGCCCCCTGTCTCTGTCTCATACACTCGGGGATGAGTAGACCGCCCCCTGTCCCTGTATCACAGACTCAGGGGATGAGGACACCGCCCCCTGTTTCTGTATCCTTGATTCAGGGGATGAGTAGACCGCCCCCTGTATCTGTTTCACACACTCGGGGGATGGGTAGACCGCCCCTGTCTCTGTATCACACACTCGGGAATGAGAAGACCGCCCTCTATCTCTGTTTCATAGATTCAAGGGATGAGTCGACCGTCCCCTGTTTCTGTATCTCAGACTCAGGGGATGATTAAACTGCCCCCTGTCGCTGCATCATAGACTCAGGGGATGAGTTGACCGCACCCTGTCTAGGCATCACAGACTCAATGGATGGGTAGACCGGCCCCTGTCTCTGTATCAAAGACTCAGGGGATGATTAGACCACCCCCTGTCTCTCTATCACAGACTCAGGGGATGAGTAGACCGCCCCCTGTCTCTGTATCGTAGACTCAGGGGAAGAGTAGACCGCCCCCTGTCTCTGTATCATAGACTCAGGGGATGTGTAGACTGCCCCCTGTCTCTGTGTCACAGACTCAGGTGAAGAGTAGACTGCCCCAGTCTCAGTATCCCATACTCAGGGGATGAGTAGACCGCCCCCTGTGTCTGTATCACAGACTCAGGGTAAGAGTAGACCGCCCCCTGTCTCTGTACACAGACTAAGGGGATGAGTCGACCACCCCCTGTCTCCGTATCACACATTCAAGGGATGAGTAGACCGCCCCCCTTTCTCTGATTCACACACTCAGGGGATGAGTCGACTGCCCCCTGTCTCCGTATCACACACTCAGGGGATGAGTCGACTGCCCCTTGTCTCTGTATCTCAGACTCAGGAGATGAATTGACCGCCCCCTGTCTCTGTATCACAGACTCAGGGGATGAGTCGACTGCCCCCTGTCTCTGTATCTGATACTCAGGTGATGATTAGACCACCCCCTGTCTCTGCATCACACACTCAGGGGTTGAGTCGACTGCCCCTTGTCTCTGTATCTCAGACTCAGGAGATGAATTGACCGCCCCCTGTCTCTGTATCACAAACTCAGGGGATGTGTAGACCGCCTCCTGTCTCTGTGTCAGAGAATCAGGGTATGAGTAGACCGGCCCCTGTCTCTGTATCACAGACTCAGGGAATGAGTAAACTGGCCCTTGTCTTTGTATCTCGGAGTCAGGGGAAGAGTAGACCGCCCCCTATCTCTGTATCATAGACTCAGGGGATGAGTAGAGCGCCCCCTGTCTCTATATCACAAACGCGGGGGATGATTAGACTCCCCCCTGTCACTGATCAGGGACTCATGGAATGAGTCGAACGCCCCCTGTCTCTGTGTCACAGATTCAAGGGATGTGTAGACCGCCCCCTGTCTCTGTATCACAGACAAAGGGGATGAGTAGACCGCACCCTGTCTCTGTATCACACACTCGGGCGAAGAGTAGACCGCCCCCTATCTCTGTATCTTAGACTCAGGGGATTTGTAGACCTCCCCCTGTCTCTGTCTCACAGACTCAGGAGATGAGTAAACTGCCCCTTGTCTCTGTATCTCAGAATCTGTGGATCAGTACACCGCCCCCTTTCTCTGTATCATAGAATCAGGGGATGTGTAGACCGCCCCCTGTCACAACATCACAGACTCAGGGGATGAGTAGACCGCCCCCTGTCTCTGTCTCACAGACTCAGTGGATGAGTAGGGCCCCCCCTGTCTCTGTATCTCAGACTCAAGGAATGAGTGGACCGCCCCATATCTCTGTATCACAGACTCAGGGAATGAGCAGATGGCCCACTGTCTCTGCATCACACACTCATGGGATGAGTAAACCGCCCCCTGTCTCTGTATCTCCGGCGGAGGGGATGAGTAAAACGCCCCCTGTCTCTGTATCACAGACTCAGGGAGTAAGTAGACCGCCACCTGTATCTGTATCACAGACTCGGGGGATGAGTAGACCGCCCCCTGTCTCTGTTTCACACACTTGGGGGATGAGTAGACCACCCCCTGTCTCTGTATCTCAGATTTAGGGGATGAGTAGACCGCCCCCTGTCTCTGTATAACAGACTCTGGTGATGATTAGACCGCACCCTGTCTCTGTATCTCAGCATCAGTGGATGAGTAGACTGCACCTTGTCTCTGTATCACACATTCAGTGGATGAGTAGACCGGCCCCTGTCTGTGTATCACAGATTCAGGGGATGAGTAGACCGCCCCCTGTCTCTGTATCACAGACTCAGGGGATGAGTAGACCGCCCCCTGTCTCTGTATCTCAGACTCAGGGGATGAGTAGACCGCCCCCTGTCTCTGTATCACAGACTCAGGGGATGAGTAGACCGCCCCCTTTCTCTGTCTCACAGAGCCCGGGGATGAGTAGAGCGCCCCCTGTCTCTGTATCACACACTTGGGGGATGAGTAGACCGCCCCCTGTCTCTGTCTCACAGACTCAGGGGATGAGTAGACCGCCCCCTTTCTCTGTATCACAGACTCAGGGGATGAGTACACCGCCCCCTGTTTCTGTATCATTGATTCAGGGGATGAGTAGACCGCCCCCTCTCTCTGTGTCAAAGACTCATGGGATGAGCAGAGCGCCCCCTGTCTCTGTATCACATACTCGGGGGATTAGTAGACCGCCCCCTGTTTCTGCATCATTGATTCAGGGGATGAGTAGAGCGCCCCCTGTCTCTGTGTCACAGACTCAGGGGATGAGTACACCGCCCCCTGTTTCTGTATCATTGATTCAGGGGATCAGTAGACCGCCCCCTTTCTCTGTTTCACAGACTCAGGGGATGAGTAGACCGCCCCCTTTCTCTGTATCACAGACTCAGGGGATGAGTAGAGCGCCCCCTGTCTCTGCATCACACACTCGGGGGATGAGTAGAGCGCCCCCTGTCTCTGTATCACACACTCGGGGGATGAGTAGAGCGCCCCCTGTCTCTGTATCACACACTCGGGGGATGAGTAGACCGTCCCCTGTCTCTGTGTCACAGACTCAGGGGATGAGTAGACTGCTTCCTTCCACTGTTTCACAGACCCAGGGAATGAGTTAACTGCCCCTTGTCTCTGCATCTCAGAATCAGCAGATGAGTAGACCACCCCCTTTCTCTGGATCACAGACTCAGGGGATTAGTGGACCGTCCCCTATCTCTGTATCACAGACTCAGGGGATGAGTAGACCGCCCCCTTTCTCTGCATCACAGACTCAGGGGATGAGTAGAGCGCCCCCTGTCTATGTATCACAGACTCAGGGGATGAGTAGACCGCCCCCTTTCTCTGCATCACAGACTCAGGGGATGAGTTGACCGCCCCCTGTCTCTGCATCACAGACTCAGGGGATGAGTTGACCGCCCCCTGTCTCTGTTTCACAGACTCAGGGGATGAGTAGAGCGCCCCCTGTCTATGTATCACAGACTCAGGGGATTAGTAGACCGTCCCCTATCTCTGTATCACAGACTCAGGGGATGAGTAGACCGCCCCCTTTCTCTGCATCACAGACTCAGGGGATGAGTTGACCGCCCCCTGTCTCTGTTTCACAGACTCAGGGGATGAGTAGAGCGCCGCCTGTCTCTGTATCTCAGACTCAGGGGATGAGTAGACCGCCGCCTGTCTCTGTATCTCAGACTCAGTGGATGAGTAGACCGCACCCTGTCATTGTATCACACATTCAGTGGATGAGTAGACCGGCCCCTGTCTGTGTATCACAGATTCAGGGGATGAGTAGACCGCCCCCTGTCTCTGTATCTCAGACTCAGGGGATGAGTAGACCGCCCGCTGTCTCTGTATTTCATACTCAGGGGATGAGTAGACCGCCCCCTGTCTATGTATCTCAGTCTCAGGGGATGAGTAGACCGCCCGCTGTCTCTGTATCGCAGACTCAGGAGATGAGTAGACCGCCGCCTGTCTCTGTGTCTCAGACTCAGGGGATGAGTAGATCGCACCCTGTCTCTGTATCTCAGACACAGTGGATGAGTAGACCGCACCCTGTCTCTGTATCTCAGACTCAGGGGATGAGTAGACCGCCGCCTGTCTCTGTATCTCAGACTCAGGGGATGAGTAGACCGCACCCTGTCTGTGTATCACAGATTCAGGGGATGAGTAGACCGCCCCCTGTCTCTGTATCTCAGACTCAGGGGATGAGTAGACCGCCCCCTGTCTCTGTATCTCAGACTCAGGGGATGAATAGACCGCCCCCTGTCTCTGTATCTCAGACTCAGGGGATGAGTAGACCGCCCGCTGTCTCTGTATCTCAGACTCAGGGGATGAGTAGACCGCCGCCTGTCTCTGTATCTCAGACTCAGGGGATGAGTAGACCACACCCTGTCTCTGTATCTCAAACACAGTGGATGAGTAGACCGCACCCTGTCTCTGCATCTCAGACACAGTGGATGAGTAGACCGCACCCTGTCTCTGTATCTCAGAGGCAGGGGATTATTAGACCGTCCCCTGTCTTTGTATCAAACATTCAGTGGATGAGTAGACCGCCCCCTGTCTCTGCATCACAGACTCAAGGGATGAGCAGACCGGCCCCTGTCTGTGTATCACAGACTCAGGGGATGGGTAGACCGCCCCCTTCCTCTGGATCACAGACCCAGGGAATGAGTTAACTGCCCCTTGTCTCTGCATCTCAGAATGAGCGGATGAGTAGACCGCCCCCTTTCTCTGTGTCACAGACTCAGGGGATGAGTAGACCGCCCCCTTTCTCTGTGTCACAGACTCAGGGGATGAGTAGACCGCCCCCTTTCTCTGTGTCACAGACTCAGGGGATGAGTAGACCGCCCCCTTTCTCGGTGTCACAAACTCAGGGGATGAGTAGACCGCCCCCTTTCTCTGGATCACAGACTCAGGGGATGAGTAGATCGCTCCCTTTCTCTGTATCACATACTCGCGGGATGAGTAGACCGCCTGCTGTCTCTGAATCATTGATTCAGGGGATGAGCTGACGGCCCCCTGTCTCTGGATCACACACTTGGGGGATGAGTAGACTGTCCCCTGTCTCTGCATCACAGACTCAGGGGATGAGTAGACCGCCCCCTTTCTCTGTATCACAGACTCAGGGGATGAGTAGAGCGCCCCCTGTCTCTGCATCACACACTCGGGGGATGAGTAGAGCGCCCCCTGTCTCTGTATCACACACTCGGGGGATGAGTAGAGCGCCCCCTGTCTCTGTATCACACACTCGGGGGATGAGTAGACCGTCCCCTGTCTCTGTGTCACAGACTCAGGGGATGAGTAGACTGCTTCCTTCCACTGTTTCACAGACCCAGGGAATGAGTTAACTGCCCCTTGTCTCTGCATCTCAGAATCAGCAGATGAGTAGACCACCCCCTTTCTCTGGATCACAGACTCAGGGGATTAGTGGACCGTCCCCTATCTCTGTATCACAGACTCAGGGGATGAGTAGACCGCCCCCTTTCTCTGCATCACAGACTCAGGGGATGAGTAGAGCGCCCCCTGTCTATGTATCACAGACTCAGGGGATGAGTAGACCGCCCCCTTTCTCTGCATCACAGACTCAGGGGATGAGTTGACCGCCCCCTGTCTCTGCATCACAGACTCAGGGGATGAGTTGACCGCCCCCTGTCTCTGTTTCACAGACTCAGGGGATGAGTAGAGCGCCCCCTGTCTATGTATCACAGACTCAGGGGATTAGTAGACCGTCCCCTATCTCTGTATCACAGACTCAGGGGATGAGTAGACCGCCCCCTTTCTCTGCATCACAGACTCAGGGGATGAGTTGACCGCCCCCTGTCTCTGTTTCACAGACTCAGGGGATGAGTAGAGCGCCGCCTGTCTCTGTATCTCAGACTCAGGGGATGAGTAGACCGCCGCCTGTCTCTGTATCTCAGACTCAGTGGATGAGTAGACCGCACCCTGTCATTGTATCACACATTCAGTGGATGAGTAGACCGGCCCCTGTCTGTGTATCACAGATTCAGGGGATGAGTAGACCGCCCCCTGTCTCTGTATCTCAGACTCAGGGGATGAGTAGACCGCCCGCTGTCTCTGTATTTCATACTCAGGGGATGAGTAGACCGCCCCCTGTCTATGTATCTCAGTCTCAGGGGATGAGTAGACCGCCCGCTGTCTCTGTATCGCAGACTCAGGAGATGAGTAGACCGCCGCCTGTCTCTGTGTCTCAGACTCAGGGGATGAGTAGATCGCACCCTGTCTCTGTATCTCAGACACAGTGGATGAGTAGACCGCACCCTGTCTCTGTATCTCAGACTCAGGGGATGAGTAGACCGCCGCCTGTCTCTGTATCTCAGACTCAGGGGATGAGTAGATCGCACCCTGTCTCTGTATCTCAGACACAGTGGATGAGTAGACCGCACCCTTTCTCTGTATCTCAGACTCAGGGGATGAGTAGACCGCCGCCTGTCTCTGTATCTCAGACTCAGGGGATGAGTAGACCGCACCCTGTCTGTGTATCACAGATTCAGGGGATGAGTAGACCGCCCCCTGTCTCTGTATCTCAGACTCAGGGGATGAGTAGACCGCCCCCTGTCTCTGTATCTCAGACTCAGGGGATGAATAGACCGCCCCCTGTCTCTGTATCTCAGACTCAGGGGATGAGTAGACCGCCCGCTGTCTCTGTATCTCAGACTCAGGGGATGAGTAGACCGCCGCCTGTCTCTGTATCTCAGACTCAGGGGATGAGTAGACCACACCCTGTCTCTGTATCTCAAACACAGTGGATGAGTAGACCGCACCCTGTCTCTGCATCTCAGACACAGTGGATGAGTAGACCGCACCCTGTCTCTGTATCTCAGAGGCAGGGGATTATTAGACCGTCCCCTGTCTTTGTATCAAACATTCAGTGGATGAGGAGACCGCCCCCTGTCTCTGTATCACAGATTCAGGGGATGACTAGACCGCACCCTGTCTCTGCATCACAGACTCAAGGGATGAGCAGACCGGCCCCTGTCTGTGTATCACAGACTCAGGGGATGGGTAGACCGCCCCCTTCCTCTGGATCACAGACCCAGGGAATGAGTTAACTGCCCCTTGTCTCTGCATCTCAGAATGAGCGGATGAGTAGACCGCCCCCTTTCTCTGTGTCACAGACTCAGGGGATGAGTAGACCGCCCCCTTTCTCTGTGTCACAGACTCAGGGGATGAGTAGACCGCCCCCTTTCTCTGTGTCACAGACTCAGGGGATGAGTAGACCGCCCCCTTTCTCGGTGTCACAAACTCAGGGGATGAGTAGACCGCCCCCTTTCTCTGGATCACAGACTCAGGGGATGAGTAGATCGCTCCCTTTCTCTGTATCACATACTCGCGGGATGAGTAGACCGCCTGCTGTCTCTGAATCATTGATTCAGGGGATGAACTGACGGCCCCCTGTCTCTGGATCACACACTTGGGGGATGAGTAGACTGTCCCCTGTCTCTGCATCACAGACTCAGGGGATGAGTAGACCGCCCCCTGTCTCTGTATCTCATACACAGTGGGTGAGTAGACCGCACCCTGTCTCTGTTTCTCGGACTCAGGGGATGAGTAGACCGCCGCCTGTCTCTGTATCTCAGACTCAGGGGATGAGTAGACCGCACCCTGTCTCTGTATCTATGACTCAGGGGATGAGTAGACCGCTCCCTGTCTCTGTATCTATGACTCAGGGGATGAGTAGACCGCACCCTGTCTCTGTATCACAGACTCAAGGGATGAGCAGACCGGCCCCTGTCTGTTTATGACAGACTGAGGGGATGAGTAGACCGCCCCCTTCCTCTGTATCACAGACCCAGAGAATGAGTTAACAGCCCCTTGTCTCTGCATCTCAGAATCAGCAGATGAGTAGACCGCCCCCTTTCTCTGTATCACAGACTCAGGGAATGAGTAGACCGCCCCCTTTCTCTGTCTCACACACTCGGGGGATGAGTAGACCGCCCCGTTTGTCTGCATCACAGTCTCAGGGGATGAGAACACCGCCCCCTGTTTCTGTTTCATTGATTCAGGGGATGAGTAGACCGCCCCCTGTCTCTGTATCACACACTCGGGGATGAGTAGACCGCCCCCTGTCCCTGTATCACAGACTCAGGGGATGAGTACACCGCCCCCTGTTTCTGTATCCTTGATTCAGGGGATGAGTAGACCGCCCCCTGTATCTGTTTCACACACTCGGGGGATGGGTAGACCGCCCCTGTCTCTGTATCACACACTCGGGGATGAGAAGACCGCCCTCTATCTCTGTTTCATAGATTCAAGGGATGAGTCGACCGTCCCCTGTTTCTGTATCTCAGACTCAGGGGATGATTAAACTGCCCCCTGTCGCTGCATCATAGACTCAGGTGATGTGCAGACCTCCCCCTGTCACTGCATCACAGACTCAGGGGATGAGTTGACCGCCCCCTGTCTAGGCATCACAGACTCAATGGATGGGTAGACCGGCCCCTGTCTCCGTATCAAAGACTCAGGGGATGATTAGACCACCCCCTGTCTCTCTATCACAGACTCAGGGGATGAGTAGACCGCCCCCTGTCTCTGTATCACACACTCAGTGGATGAGTAGACCGCCCCCTGTCTAGGCATCACAGACTCAATGGATGGGTAGACCGGCCCCTGTCTCTGTATCAAAGACTCAGGGGATGATTAGACCACCCCCTGTCTCTCTATCACAGACTCAGGGGATGAGTAGACCGCCCCCTGTCTCTGTATCATAGACTCAGGGGAAGAGTAGACCGCCCCCTGTCTCTGTATCATAGACTCAGGGGATGTGTAGACTGCCCCCTGTCTCTGTGTCACAGACTCAGGTGAAGAGTAGACTGCCCCAGTCTCAGTATCCCATACTCAGGGGATGAGTAGACCGCCCCCTGTGTCTGTATCACAGACTCAGGGTAAGAGTAGACCGCCCCCTGTCTCTGTACACAGACTAAGGGGATGAGTCGACCACCCCCTGTCTCCGTATCACACATTCAGGGGATGAGTAGACCGCCCCCCTTTCTCTGATTCACACACTCAGGGGATGAGTCGACTGCCCCCTGTCTCCGTATCACACTCAGGGGATGAGTCGACTGCCCCCTGTCTCTGTATCTGATACTCAGGTGATGATTAGACCACCCCCTGTCTCTGCATCACACACTCAGGGGTTGAGTCGACTGCCCCTTGTCTCTGTATCTCAGACTCAGGAGATGAACTGACTGCCCCCTGTCTCTGTATCACAGACTCAGGGGATGTGTAGACCGCCTCCTGTCTCTGTGTCAGAGAATCAGGGTATGAGTAGACCGGCCCCTGTCTCTGTATAACAGACTCATGGGATGCGTAGACCGCCCCCTGTCTCTGTATCACAGACTCAGGAGATGAGTAGATCGCCGCCTGTCTCTGTATCTCATACTCAGTGGGTGAGTAGACCGCCCCCTGTCTCTGTATCTCAGACTCAGGGGATGAGTAGATCACCGCCTGTCTCTGTATCTCATACTCAGTGGGTGAGTAGACCGCACCCTGTCTCTGTATCTCAGACCCAGGGGATGAGTAGACCGCCCCCTGTCTCTGTATCTCATACTCAGTGGGTGAGTGGACCGCACCCTGTCTCTGTATCACACACTTGGGGGATGAGTAGACCGCCCCCTGTCTCTGTATCACAGACACAGGGGATGAGTAGACCGCCCCCTGTCTCTGTATCTCAGACTCAGGGGATGAGTAGACCGCCCCCTGTCTCTGTATCTCAGACTCAGTGGGTGAGTGGACCGCACCCTGTCTCTGTATCACACACTTGGGGGATGAGTAGACCGCCCCCTGTCTCTGTATCACAGACACAGGGGATGAGTAGACCGCCCCCTGTCTCTGTATCTCAGACTCAGGGGATGAGTAGACCGACCCCTGTCTCTGTATCTCAGACTCAGGGGATGAGTAGACCGCCCCCTGTCTCTGTATCTCATACTCAGTGGGTGAGTGGACCGCACCCTGTCTCTGTATCACACACTCGCGGGATGAGTAGACTGCCCCCTGTCTCTGTGTCACAGATTTAGGGGATGAGTAGACCGCCACCTGTCTCTGTATAACAGACTCATGGGATGCGTAGACCGCCCCCTGTCTCTGTATCACAGACTCAGGAGATGAGTAGATCGCCGCCTGTCTCTGTATCTCATACTCAGTGGGTGAGTAGACCGCCCCCTGTCTCTGTATCTCAGACTCAGGGGATGAGTAGATCACCGCCTGTCTCTGTATCTCATACTCAGTGGGTGAGTAGACCGCACCCTGTCTCTGTATCTCAGACCCAGGGGATGAGTAGACCGCCGCCTGTCTCTGGATCTCAGACACAGTGGATGAGTAGACCGCACCCAGTCTCTGTATCACACATTCAGTGGATGAGTAGATCGGCCCCTGTCTGTGTATCACAGATTCAGGGGATGAGTAGACCGCCCCCTGTCTCTGTATCTCAGACTCAGGGGATGAGTAGACCGCCCCCTGTCTCTGTATCTCAGACTCAGGGGATGAGTAGACCGCCCCCTGTCTCTGTATCTCATACTCAGGGGATGAGTGGACCGCCCCCTGTCTCTGTATCTCATACTCAGGGGATGAGTGGACCGCCCCCTGTCTCTGTATCACACACTCGCGGGATGAGTAGACCGCCTCCTGTCTCTGAATCATTGATTCAGGGGATGAGCAGACCGCCGCCTGTCTCTGCAATAACAGACTCATGGGATGAGTAGACCGGCCCCTGTCTCTGCATCACAGACTCAGGGGATGAGTAGACCGCCCCCTGTCTCTGTATCTCATACACAGTGGGTGAGTAGACCGCACCCTGTCTCTGTATCTCAGACTCAGGGGATGAGAAGACCGCACCCTCTCTCTGTAACTCAGACACGGTGGATGAGTAGAACGCCCCCTGTCTCTGTATCACAGACTCAGGGGATGAGTAGACCGCTTCCTTCCACTGTATCACAGACCCAGGGAATGAGTAGACCGCCCCTTTCTCTGGATCACAGACTCAGGGGATGAGTAGACCGCCCTCTTTCTCTGTATCACAGACTCAGGGGATGAGTAGACCGCCTCCTGTCTCTGAATCATTAATTCAGGGAATGAGCAGACCGCCCCCTGTCTCTGTGTCACAGATTTAGGGGAAGAGTAGAACGCCCCCTGTCTCTGTATCACAGATTCAGGAGATGAGTCGACCACTGCCTGTCTCTGTATCACAGAGCCCGGGGATGAGTAGAGCGCCCCCTGTCTCTGTATCACACATTCAGTGGATCAGTAGACCGGCCCCTGTCTGTGTATCACAGATTCAGGGGATGAGTAGACCGCCCCCTGTCTCTGTATCTCGGACTCAGGGCATGAGTAGACCGCCCCCTGTCTCTGTATCTCATACTCAGGGGATGAGTAGACCGCCGCCTGTCTCTGTATCTCAGACTCAGGGGATGAGTAGACCGCACCCTGTCTCTGTATCTCAGACTCAGGGGATGAGTAGACCGCACCCTGTCTCTGTATCTCAGACACAGTGGATGAGTAGACCGCACCCTGTCTCTGTATCACAGACTCAAGGGATGAGTAGACCGGCCCCTGTCTGTTTATGACAGACTGAGGGTATGAGTAGACCGCCCCCTTCCTCTGTATCACAGACCCAGGGAATGAGTTAACAGCCCCTTGTCTCTGCATCTCAGAATCAGCGGATGAGTAGGCCGCCCCCTTTCTCTGTATCACAGACTCAAGGGATGAGTAGACCGCCCCCTGTCTCTGTATCACAGACTCAGGGGATGATTAGACCGTCCCCAGTCACAGTATCACAGACTCAGGGGATGAGCAAACTGCCCCTTGTCTCTCTATCTCAGATTCAGGGGATGAGTAGACCGTCCCCTGTCTCAGTATCACAGACTCAGGGGATGAGTAGACCACACCCTGTCTCTGTGTCACAGACTCAGGGGATGAGTACACTGCCCCCTGTCTCAGTATCAGAGACTCAGGGGATGAGTAGAGCGCCCCCTGTCTCTGTATCATGCACTCAGGGGATGAGTAGACCGCCCCCTGTCTCTGGATCAGTGACTCAGGTGATGAGTACACCGCCCCCTGTTTCTGTATCATTGATTCAGCGGATGAGTAGACCGCCCCCTGTCTCTCTGTCACAGACTCAGGGGATGAGTAGAGCACTGCCTGTCTCTGGATCACATACTCAGGGGATGAGTAGAGCGGCCCCTGTCTCTGTATCATACACTCGGGGGATGAGTAGACCGCCCCCTGTCTATCTGTCACAGACTCAGGGGATGAGTAGACCGCCCCGTTTGTCTGCATCACAGACTCAGGGGATGAGTAGACCGCCCCATGTCTCAGTATCATAGACTCAGGGGATGAGTAGACTGCCCCCTGTCTCTGTGTCAGAGATTTAGGGGATGACTGGACCGCCGCCTGTCTCTGTATAACAGACTCATTGGATGAGTAGACCGCCCCCTGTCTCTGTATCACAGATTCAGGGGATGAGTAGACCGCCCCCTGTCTCTGTATCTCGGACTCAGGGCATGAGTAGACCGCCCCCTGTCTCTGTTTCTCAGACTCAGGGGATGAGTAGACCGCCCCCTGTCTCTGTATCTCATACTCAGTGGGAGAGTAGACCGCACCCTGTCTCTGTATCTCAGACTCAGGGGATGGGTAGACCGCCGCCTGTCTCTGTATCTCAGACTCAGGGGATGAGTAGACCGCACCCTGTCTCTGTATCTCAGACTCAGGGGATGAGTAGACCGCACCCTGTCTCTGTATCTCAGACACAGTGGATGAGTAAACCGCACCCTGTCTCTGTATCACAGACTCAAGGGATGAGCAGACCGGCCCCTGTCTGTTTATGACAGACTGAGGGTATGAGTAGACCGCCCCCTTCCTCTGTATCACAGACCCAGGGAATGAGTTAACAGCCCCTTGTCTCTGCATCTCAGAATCAGCGGATGAGTAGGCCGCCCCCTTTCTCTGTATCACAGACTCAGGGGATGAGTAGACCGCCCCCTTTCTCTGTATCACAGACTCAGGGGATGATTAGACCGTCCCCAGTCACAGTATCACAGACTCAGGGGATGAGCAAACTGCCCCTTGTCTCTCTATCTCAGATTCAGGGGATGAGTAGACCGTCCCCTGTCTCAGTATCACAGACTCAGGGGATGAGTAGACCACACCCTGTCTCTGTGTCACAGACTCAGGGGATGAGTACACTGCCCCCTGTCTCAGTATCAGAGACTCAGGGGATGAGTAGAGCGCCCCCTGTCTCTGTATCATGCACTCAGGGGATGAGTAGACCGCCCCCTGTCTCTGGATCAGTGACTCAGGTGATGAGTACACCGCCCCCTGTTTCTGTATCATTGATTCAGCGGATGAGTAGACCGCCCCCTGTCTCTCTGTCACAGACTCAGGGGATGAGTAGAGCACTGCCTGTCTCTGGATCACATACTCAGGGGATGAGTAGAGCGCCCCCTGTCTCTGTATCATACACTCGGGGGATGAGTAGACCGCCCCCTGTCTATCTGTCACAGACTCAGGGGATGAGTAGACCGCCCCGTTTGTCTGCATCACAGACTCAGGGGATGAGTAGACCGCCCCATGTCTCAGTATCATAGACTCAGGGGATGAGTAGACTGCCCCCTGTCTCTGTGTCAGAGATTTAGGGGATGACTAGACCGCCGCCTGTCTCTGTATAACAGACTCATTGGATGAGTAGACCGCCCCCTGTCTCTGTATCACAGACTCAGGAGATGAGTAGACCACTGCCTGTCTCTGGATCACAGACTCAGGGGATGAGTAGACCGCCCCCTGTCTCTGTATCACAGAGCCCGGGGATGAGTAGAGCGCCCCCTGTCTCTGTATCATCCACTCGGGGGATGAGTAGACGGCCCCCTGTCTCTGGATCACAGACTCAGGGGATGAGTACACCGCCCCCTGTTTCTGTGTCATTGATTCAGGGGATGAGTAGACCGCCCCCTGCCTCTCCGTCACAGACTCAGGGGATGAGTCGACCGCCCCCTGTCTCTGTATCACAGACCCAGGGGATGAGCAAATTGCCCCTTGTCTCTGTATCTCAGTTTCAGCGGATGAGTAGACCGCCCCCTGTCCCTGTATCACAGACTCAGGGGATGAGTACACCGCCCCCTGTTTCTGTATCATTGATTCAGGGGATGAGTAGACTGCCCCCTTTCTCTATGTCACAGAGTCAGGGGATGAGTAGACCGCCCCCTGTCTCTGTCTCACAGACTCAGGGGATGAGTAGAGCGCCCCCTGTCTCTGTGTCACAGACTCAGGTGATGAGCAGAGGGACCCCTGACTCTTTATCACTGACCCAGGGGATGAGCAAACTGCGCCTTGTCTCTGTATCTCAGATTCAGGGGATGAGTAGAACATTGCCTGTCTCTGTATCACAGACTCAGGGGATGAGTAGACCGCCCCGTTTGTCTGTATCACAGACTCAGGGGATGAGTAGACCGCCCCATGTCCCTGGATCACAGAGCTCGGGGATGAGTAGAGCGCACCCTGTCTCTGGATCATACACTCGGGGGATGAGTAGACTGCCCCCTGTCTCTGTATCACAGACTCAGGGGATGAGTAGAACGCCCCCTGTCTCTGTGTCACAGACTCAGGGGATGAGTAGACCGCCCCCTGTCTCTGTATCACAGACTCAGGGAATGAGTAGACCGCCCCCTGTCTCTGTATCACAGACTCAGGGGATGAGTAAACCGCCCCCTGTTTCTGTATCATTGATTCAGGGGATGAGTAGAACGCCCCCTGTCTCTGTGTCACAGACTCAGGGGATGAGTAGACCGCCCCCTGTCTCTGTATCACAGACTCAGGGAATGAGTAGACCGCCCCATGTCTCTGTATCATAGACTCAGGGGATGAGTAGACTGCCCCCTGTCTCTGTGTCAGAGATTTAGGGGATGACTAGACCGCCGCCTGTCTCTGTATAACAGACTCATTGGATGAGTAGACCGCCCCCTGTCTCTGTATCACAGACTCAGGAGATGAGTAGACCACTGCCTGTCTCTGGATCACAGACTCAGGGGATGAGTAGAGCGCCCCACTGTCTCTGTATCATACACTCGGGGGATGAGTAGACCGCCCCCTGTCTCTGGATCACAGACTCAGGGGATGAGTACACTGCCCCCTGTTTCTGGATCATTGATTCAGGGGATGAGTAGACCGCCCCCTGTCTCTCCGTCACAGATCCAGGGGATGAGTAGACCGCCCCCTGTCTCTGTGTCACAGACTCAGGGGATGAGTAGACCGCCCCCTGTCTCTTTATCACTGACCCAGGGGATGAGCAAACTGCCCCCTGTCTCTGTATCATTGATTCAGGGGATGAGTAGACCGCCCCCTGTCTCTGTGTCACAGACTCAGGGGATGAGTAGACCGCCCCCTGTCTCTTTATCACTGACCCAGGGGATGAGCAAACTGCCCCCTGTCTCTGTATCTCAGATTCAGGGGATGAGTAGACCACTGCCTGTCTCTGTATCACAGACTCAGGGGATGAGTAGACCGCCCCCTGTCTCTTTATCACTGACCCAGGGGATGAGCAAACTGCCCCTTGTCTCTGTATCTCAGATTCAGGGGATGACTAGAACACTGCCTGTCTCTGGATCACAGACTCAGGGGATGAGTAGACCGCCCCGTTTGTCTGCATCACAGACTCAGGGGATGAGTACACCGCCCCCTGTTTATGTATCATTGATTCAGCGGATGAGTAGACCGCCCCCGGTCTCTGTGTCACAGACTCAGGGGATGAGTAGAGCGCCCCCTGTCTCTGTATCACACACTCGGGGATGAGCAGACCGCCCGCTGTCTCTGTATCACAGACTCAGGGGATGAGTACACCGCCCCCTGTTTCTGTATCATTGATTCAGGGGATGAGTCGACCGCCCCCTGTCTCTGTATCACAGACCCAGGGGATGAGCAAACTGCCCCTTGTCTCTGTATCTCAGTTTCAGGGGATGAGTAGACAGGCCCCTGTCTCTGTCTCACAGACTCAGGGGATGAGTAGAGCGTCCCCTGTTTCTGTGTCACAGACTCAGGGGATGAGTAGACCACCCCCTGACTCTCTATCACAAACTCAGGGGATGAGTAGAGGGCCCCCTGTCTCTGTATCACAGAGCCCGGGGATGAGTAGAGCGCCCCCTGTCTCTGTATCAACCACTCGGGGGATGAGTAGACCGCCCCCTGTCTCTGTGTCACAGACTCAGGGGATGAGTAGACCGCCCCCTGACTCTGAATCACAGAGTCAGTGGATGAGTAGACAGGCCCCTGTCTCTCCATCATCGACTCAGGGGATGAGATGACCGCCCCCTGTCTCTCTATCATAGTGCCAGGGGATGATTAGAGCACCCCCTGTCTCTTTATCATAGACTCAGGGGATGAGTAGGGCGCCCCCTGTCTCTCTTTCACAGACTCAGGGGATGAGTAGGCCGCCCCCTGTCTCTGTACCACAAACTCAGGGGATGAGTAGACCGCCCCCTGTCTCTGTATCACAGACTCAGGAGATGAGTAGACCCCCCCTGTCTTTGTATCACAGACTCAGGAGATGAGTTTACCAACCCCTGTCTTTGTATCACACACTCAGTGGATGAGAAGACTGGCCCCTGCCTCTGCATCACAGACTCAGGGGATGAGTAGACCGCCCCCTGTCTCTGTATCACAGACTCAGGGGATGAGTAGACCGCCCCCTTCCTCTGTATCACAGACCCAGGGGATGGGGAAACAGCCCCTTGTCTCTGCATCTCAGACTCAGGGGATGAGTAGACTGTCCCCTTGCTCAGTATCACAGACTCAGTGAATGAGTAGACCGCCCCCTGTCTCTGTCCAACAGACTCAGGGGATGAGTAGACCGCACACTGTCTTTGTATCACAAACTCAGGGGATGAGTAGACCAACCCCTGTCTTTGTATCACAGACTCAGGGGATGAGTAGACCGTCCCCTGTCTCTATATCACAGACTCAGGAGATGAGTAGACCAACCCCTGTCTCAGTATCACAGACTCAGGGGATGAGTAGACCGCCCCCTTCCTCTGGATCACAGACCCAGGGAATGAGTTAACTGCCCCTTGTCTCTGCATCTCAGAATCAGCGGATGAGTAGACCGCCCCCTTTCTCTGTGTCACAGACTCAGGGGATGAGTAGACCACCCCCTTTCTCTGTGTCACAGACTCAGGGGATGAGTAGACCGCCCCCTTTCTCTGTGTCACAGACTCAGGGGATGAGTGGACCGCCCCCTTTCTCTGGATCACAGACTCAGGGGATGAGTAGATCGCCCCCTTTCTCTGTATCACATACTCGCGGGATGAGTAGACCGCCTGCTGTCTCTGAATCATTGATTCAGGGGATGAGCTGACGGCCCCCTGTCTCTGGATCACACACTTGGGGGATGAGTAGACTGTCCCCTGTCTCTGCATCACAGACTCAGGGGATGAGTAGACCGCCCCCTGTCTCTGTATCTCATACACAGTGGGTGAGTAGACCGCACCCTGTCTCTGTTTCTCAGACTCAGGGGATGAGTAGACCGCCGCCTGTCTCTGTATCTCAGACTCAGGGGATGAGTAGACCGCACCCTGTCTCTGTATCTATGACTCAGGGGCTGAGTAGACCGCACCCTGTCTCTGTATCTATGACTCAGGGGATGAGTAGACCGCACCCTGTCTGTTTATGACAGACTGAGGGGATGAGTAGACCGCCCCCTTCCTCTGTATCACAGACCCAGAGAATGAGTTAACAGCCCCTTGTCTCTGCATCTCAGAATCAGCGGATGAGTAGACCGCCCCCTTTCTCTGTATCACAGACTCAGGAGATGAGTAGATCGCCGCCTGTCTCTGTATCTCATACTCAGTGGGTGAGTAGACCGCCCCCTGTCTCTGTATCTCAGACTCAGGGGATGAGTAGACCGCCGCCTGTCTCTGGATCTCAGACACAGTGGATGAGTAGACCGCCCCCTGTCTTTGCATCACACATTCAGTGGATGAGTAGATCGGCCCCTGTCTGTGTATCACAGATTCAGGGGATGAGTAGACCGCCCCCTGTCTCTGTATCTCAGACTCAGGGGATGAGTAGACCGCCCCCTGTCTCTGTATCTCAGACTCAGGGGATGAGTAGACCGCCCCCTGTCTCTGTATCTCAGACTCAGGGGATGAGTAGACCTCCCCCTGTCTCTGTATCTCAGACTCAGGGGATGAGTAGACCGCCCCCTCTCTCTGTATCACAGACTCAGGGGATGAGTGGAGCGCCCCCTGTCTCTGTATCACACACTCGCGGGATGAGTAGACCGCCTCCTGTCTCTGAATCATTGATTCAGGGGATGAGCAGACCGCCGCCTGTCTCTGCAATAACAGACTCATGGGATGAGTAGACCGGCCCCTGTCTCTGCATCACAGACTCAGGGGATGAGTAGACCGCCCCCTGTCTCTGTATCTCATACACAGTGGGTGAGTAGACCGCCCCCTTTCTCTGTGTCACAGACTCAGGGAATGAGTAGACCGCCCCCTTTCTCTGTCTCACACACTCGGGGGATGAGTAGACCGCCCCGTTTGTCTGCATCACAGTCTCAGGGGATGAGAACACCGCCCCCTGTTTCTGTTTCATTGATTCAGGGGATGAGTAGACCGCCCCCTGTCTCTGTATCACACACTCGGGGATGAGTAGACCGCCCCCTGTCCCTGTATCACAGACTCAGGGGATGAGTACACCGCCCCCTGTTTCTGTATCCTTGATTCAGGGGATGAGTAGACCGCCCCCTGTATCTGTTTCACACACTCGGGGGATGGGTAGACCGCCCCTGTCTCTGTATCACACACTCGGGGATGAGAAGACCGCCCTCTATCTCTGTTTCATAGATTCAAGGGATGAGTCGACCGTCCCCTGTTTCTGTATCTCAGACTCAGGGGATGATTAAACTGCCCCCTGTCGCTGCATAATAGACTCAGGTGATGTGCAGACCTCCCCCTGTCACTGCATCACAGACTCAGGGGATGAGTTGACCGCCCCCTGTCTAGGCATCACAGACTCAATGGATGGGTAGAGCGGCCCCTGTCTAGGCATCACAGACTCAGGGGATGATTAAACCACCCCCTGTCTCTCTATCACAGACTCAGGGGATGAGTAGACCGCCCCCTGTCTCTGTATCTCAGACTCAGGGGATGAGTAGATCACCGCCTGTCTCTGTATCTCATACTCAGTGGGTGAGTAGACCGCACCCTGTCTCTGTATCTCAGACCCAGGGGATGAGTAGACCGCCCCCTGTCTCTGTATCTCATACTCAGTGGGTGAGTGGACCGCACCCTGTCTCTGTATCACACACTTGGGGGATGAGTAGACCGCCCCCTGTCTCTGTATCACAGACACAGGGGATGAGTAGACCGCCCCCTGTCTCTGTATCTCAGACTCAGGGGATGAGTAGACCGCCCCCTGTCTCTGTATCTCATACTCAGTGGGTGAGTGGACCGCACCCTGTCTCTGTATCACACACTCGCGGGATGAGTAGACTGCCCCCTGTCTCTGTGTCACAGATTTAGGGGATGAGTAGACCGCCACCTGTCTCTGTATAACAGACTCATGGGATGCGTAGACCGCCCCCTGTGTCTGTATCACAGACTCAGGAGATGAGTAGATCGCCGCCTGTCTCTGTATCTCATACTCAGTGGGTGAGTAGACCGCACCCTGTCTCTGTATCTCAGACCCAGGGGATGAGTAGACCGCCCCCTGTCTCTGTATCTCATACTCAGTGGGTGAGTGGACCGCATCCTGTCTCTGTATCACACACTTGGGGGATGAGTAGACCGCCCCCTGTCTCTGTATCACAGACACAGGGGATGAGTAGACCGCCCCCTGTCTCTGTATCTCAGACTCAGGGGATGAGTAGACCGCCCCCTGTCTCTGTATCTCATACTCAGTGGGTGAGTGGACCGCACCCTGTCTCTGTATCACACACTCGCGGGATGAGTAGACCGCCCCCTGTCTCTGTATCTCAGACTCAGGGGATGAGTAGACCGCACCCAGTCTCTGTATCTCAGACTCAGTGGATGAGTAGACCGCCCCCTGTCTCTGTATCACAGAATCAGGGGATGAGTAGATCGCACCCTGTCTCTGTATCTCAGACACAGTGGATGAGTAGACCGCACCCTGTCTCTGGATCTCAGACTCAGTGGATGAGTAGACCGCCCCCTGTCTTTGCATCACACATTCAGTGGATGAGTAGACCGGCCCCTGTCTGTGTATCACAGATTCAGGGGATGAGTAGACCGCCCCCTGTCTCTGTATCTCAGACTCAGGGGATGAGTAGACCGCCCCCTGTCTCTGTATCTCATACTCAGGGGATGAGTCGAGCGCCCCCTGTCTCTGTATCACAGACTCAGGGGATGAGTAGAGCGCCCCCTGTCTCTGTATCACACACTCACGGGATGAGTAGACCGCCTCCTGTCTCTGAATCATTGATTCAGTGGATGAGCAGACCGCCGCCTGTCTCTGCAATAACAGACTCAGGGGATGTGTAGACTGCCCCCTGTCTCTGTGTCACAGACTCAGGTGAAGAGTAGACTGCCCCAGTCTCAGTATCCCATACTCAGGGGATGAGTAGACCGCCCCCTGTGTCTGTATCACAGACTCAGGGTAAGAGTAGACCGCCCCCTGTCTCTGTACACAGACTAAGGGGATGAGTCGACCACCCCCTGTCTCCGTATCACACATTCAGGGGATGAGTAGACCGCCCCCCTTTCTCTGATTCACACACTCAGGGGATGAGCAGACTGCCCCCTGTCTCTGTATCTGATACTCAGGTGATGATTAGACCACCCCCTGTCTCTGCATCACACACTCAGGGGTTGAGTCGACTGCCCCTTGTCTCTGTATCTCAGACTCAGGAGATGAATTGACCGCCCCCTGTCTCTGTATCACAGACTCAGGGGATGTGTAGACCGCCTCCTGTCTCTGTGTCAGAGAATCAGGGTATGAGTAGACCGGCCCCTGTCTCTGTATAACAGACTCATGGGATGCGTAGACCGCCCCCTGTCTCTGTATCACAGACTCAGGAGATAAGTAGATCGCCGCCTGTCTCTGTATCTCATACTCAGTGGGTGAGTAGACCGCCCCCTGTCTCTGTATCTCAGACTCAGGGGATGAGTAGATCACCGCCTGTCTCTGTATCTCATACTCAGTGGGTGAGTAGACCGCACCCTGTCTCTGTATCTCAGACCCAGGGGATGAGTAGACCGCCCCCTGTCTCTGTATCTCATACTCAGTGGGTGAGTGGACCGCACCCTGTCTCTGTATCACACACTTGGGGGATGAGTAGACCGCCCCCTGTCTCTGTATCACAGACACAGGGGATGAGTAGACCGCCCCCTGTCTCTGTATCTCAGACTCAGGGGATGAGTAGACCGCCCCCTGTCTCTGTATCTCATACTCAGTGGGTGAGTGGACCGCACCCTGTCTCTGTATCACACACTCGCGGGATGAGTAGACTGCCCCCTGTCTCTGTGTCACAGATTTAGGGGATGAGTAGACCGCCACCTGTCTCTGTATAACAGACTCATGGGATGCGTAGACCGCCCCCTGTCTCTGTATCACAGACTCAGGAGATGAGTAGATCGCCGCCTGTCTCTGTATCTCATACTCAGTGGGTGAGTAGACCGCCCCCTGTCTCTGTATCTCAGACTCAGGGGATGAGTAGATCACCGCCTGTCTCTGTATCTCATACTCAGTGGGTGAGTAGACCGCACCCTGTCTCTGTATCTCAGACCCAGGGGATGAGTAGACCGCCGCCTGTCTCTGGATCTCAGACACAGTGGATGAGTAGACCGCACCCTGTCTCTGGATCTCAGACTCAGTGGATGAGTAGACCGCCCCCTGTCTTTGCATCACACATTCAGTGGATGAGTAGATCGGCCCCTGTCTGTGTATCACAGATTCAGGGGATGAGTAGACCGCCCCCTGTCTCTGTATCTCAGACTCAGGGGATGAGTAGACCGCCCCCTGTCTCTGTATCTCAGACTCAGGGGATGAGTAGACCGCCCCCTGTCTCTGTATCTCAGACTCAGGGGATGAGTAGACCACCCCCTGTCTCTGTATCTCAGACTCAGGGGATGAGTAGACCGCCCCCTCTCTCTGTATCACAGACTCAGGGGATGAGTGGAGCGCCCCCTGTCTCTGCAATAACAGACTCATGGGATGAGTAGACCGGCCCCTGTCTCTGCATCACAGACTCATGGGATGAGTAGACCGCACCCTGTCTCTGTATCTCAGACTCAGGGGATGAGTAGACCGCACCCTGTCTCTGTAACTCAGACACGGTGGATGAGTAGAACGCCCCCTGTCTCTGTATCACAGACTCAGGGGATGAGTAGACCGCTTCCTTCCACTGTATCACAGACCCAGGGAATGAGTAGACCGCCCCTTTCTCTGGATCACAGAGTCAGGGGATGAGTAGACCGCCCCCTGTCTCTGTGTCACAGAGTCAGGGGATGAGTAGACCGCCCCCTGTCTCTGTCTCACAGACTCAGGGGATGAGTAGAGCGCCCCCTGTCTCTGTGTCACAGACTCAGGTGATGAGCAGAGGGACCCCTGTCTCTGTATCACAGAGCCCGGGGATGAGTAGAGCGCCCCCTGTCTCTGTATCAACCACTCGGGGGATGAGTAGACCGCCCCCTGTCTCTGAATCACAGTCAGTGGATGAGTACACCGCCCCCTGTCTCTGTGTCACAGACTCAGGGGATGAGTAGACCGCCCCCTGACTCTTTATCACTGACCCAGGGGATGAGCAAACTGCGCCTTGTCTCTGTATCTCAGATTCAGGGGATGAGTAGAACATTGCCTGTCTCTGTATCACAGACTCAGGGGATGAGTAGACCGCCCCGTTTGTCTGTATCACAGACTCAGGGGATGAGTAGACCGCCCCATGTCCCTGGATCACAGAGCTCGGGGATGAGTAGAGCGCACCCTGTCTCTGGATCATACACTCGGGGGATGAGTAGACTGCCCCCTGTCTCTGTATCACAGACTCAGGGGATGAGTAGAACGCCCCCTGTCTCTGTGTCACAGACTCAGGGGATGAGTAGACCGCCCCCTGTCTCTGTATCACAGACTCAGGGAATGAGTAGACCGCCCCCTGTCTCTGTATCACAGACTCAGGGGATGAGTAAACCGCCCCCTGTTTCTGTATCATTGATTCAGGGGATGAGTGGAACGCCCCCTGTCTCTGTGTCACAGACTCAGGGGATGAGTAGACCGCCCCCTGTCTCTGTATCACAGACTCAGGGAATGAGTAGACCGCCCCATGTCTCTGTATCATAGACTCAGGGGATGAGTAGACTGCCCCCTGTCTCTGTGTCAGAGATTTAGGGGATGACTAGACCGCCGCCTGTCTCTGTATAACAGACTCATTGGATGAGTAGACCGCCCCCTGTCTCTGTATCACAGACTCAGGAGATGAGTAGACCACTGCCTGTCTCTGGATCACAGACTCAGGGGATGAGTAGAGCGCCCCACTGTCTCTGTATCATACACTCGGGGGATGAGTAGACCGCCCCCTGTCTCTGGATCACAGACTCAGGGGATGAGTACACTGCCCCCTGTTTCTGGATCATTGATTCAGGGGATGAGTAGACCGCCCCCTGTCTCTCCGTCACAGATCCAGGGGATGAGTAGACCGCCCCCTGTCTCTGTGTCACAGACTCAGGGGATGAGTAGACCGCCCCCTGTCTCTTTATCACTGACCCAGGGGATGAGCAAACTGCCCCCTGTCTCTGTATCATTGATTCAGGGGATGAGTAGACCGCCCCCTGTCTCTGTGTCACAGACTCAGGGGATGAGTAGACCGCCCCCTGTCTCTTTATCACTGACCCAGGGGATGAGCAAACTGCCCCCTGTCTCTGTATCTCAGATTCAGGGGATGAGTAGAACACTGCCTGTCTCTGTATCACGGACTCAGGGGATGAGTAGACCGCCCCCTGTCTCTTTATCACTGACCCAGGGGATGAGCAAACTGCCCCTTGTCTCTGTATCTCAGATTCAGGGGATGACTAGAACACTGCCTGTCTCTGGATCACAGACTCAGGGGATGAGTAGACCGCCCCGTTTGTCTGCATCACAGACTCAGGGGATGAGTACACCGCCCCCTGTTTATGTATCATTGATTCAGCGGATGAGTAGACCGCCCCCGGTCTCTGTGTCACAGACTCAGGGGATGAGTAGAGCGCCCCCTGTCTCTGTATCACACACTCGGGGATGAGCAGACCGCCCGCTGTCTCTGTATCACAGACTCAGGGGATGAGTGCACCGCCCCCTGTTTCTGTATCATTGATTCAGGGGATGAGTAGACTGCCCCCTTTCTCTATGTCACTGAGTCAGGGGATGAGTAGACCGCCCCCTGTCTCTGTGTCACCGACTCAGGGGATGAGTCGACCGCCCCCTGTCTCTGTATCACAGACCCAGGGGATGAGCAAACTGCCCCTTGTCTCTGTATCTCAGTTTCAGGGGATGAGTAGACAGGCCCCTGTCTCTGTCTCACAGACTCAGGGGATGAGTAGAGCGTCCCCTGTCTCTGTGTCACAGACTCAGGGGATGAGTAGACCACCCCCTGACTCTCTATCACAAACTCAGGGGATGAGTAGAGGGCCCCCTGTCTCTGTATCACAGAGCCCGGGGATGAGTAGAGCGCCCCCTGTCTCTGTATCAACCACTCGGGGGATGAGTAGACCGCCCCCTGTCTCTGTGTCACAGACTCAGGGGATGAGTGGACCGCCCCCTTTCTCTGGATCACATACTCGCGGGATGAGTAGACCGCCTGCTGTCTCTGAATCATTGATTCAGGGGATGAGCTGACGGCCCCCTGTCTCTGGATCACACACTTGGGGGATGAGTAGACTGTCCCCTGTCTCTGCATCACAGACTCAGGGGATGAGTAGACCGCCCCCTGTCTCTGTATCTCATACACAGTGGGTGAGTAGACTGCACCCTGTCTCTGTTTCTCGGACTCAGGGGATGAGTAGACCGCCGCCTGTCTCTGTATCTCAGACTCAGGGGATGAGTAGACCGCACCCTGTCTCTGTATCTATGACTCAGGGGATGAGTAGACCGCACCCTGTCTCTGTATCTATGACTCAGGGGATGAGTAGACCGCACCCTGTCTGTTTATGACAGACTGAGGGGATGACTCAGGGGATGAGTAGACCGCACCCTGTCTGTTTATGACAGACTGAGGGGATGAGTAGACCGCCCCCTTCCTCTGTATCACAGACCCAGAGAATGAGTTAACAGCCCCTTGTCTCTGCATCTCAGAATCAGCGGATGAGTAGACCGCCCCGTTTGTCTGCATCACAGTCTCAGGGGATGAGTAGACCGCCCCCTGTTTCTGTTTCATTGATTCAGGGGATGAGTAGACCGCCCCCTGTCTCTGTATCACACACTCGGGGATGAGTAGACCGCCCCCTGTCCCTGTATCACAGACTCAGGGGATGAGTACACCGCCCCCTGTTTCTGTATCCTTGATTCAGGGGATGAGTAGACCGCCCCCTGTATCTGTTTCACACACTCGGGGGATGGGTAGACCGCCCCTGTCTCTGTATCACACACTCGGGGATGAGAAGACCGCCCTCTATCTCTGTTTCATAGATTCAAGGGATGAGTCGACCGTCCCCTGTTTCTGTATCTCAGACTCAGGGGATGATTAAACTGCCCCCTGTCGCTGCATCATAGACTCAGGTGATGTGCAGACCTCCCCCTGTCACTGCATCACAGACTCAGGGGATGAGTTGACCGCCCCCTGTCTAGGCATCACAGACTCAATGGATGGGTAGACCGCACCCTGTCTCTGTATCACACACTCGCGGGATGAGTAGACTGCCCCCTGTCTCTGTGTCACAGATTTAGGGGATGAGTAGACCGCCACCTGTCTCTGTATAACAGACTCATGGGATGCGTAGACCGCCCCCTGTCTCTGTATCACAGACTCAGGAGATGAGTAGATCGCCGCCTGTCTCTGTATCTCATACTCAGTGGGTGAGTAGACCGCACCCTGTCTCTGTATATCAGACCCAGGGGATGAGTAGACCGCCCCCTGTCTCTGTATCTCATACTCAGTGGGTGAGTGGACCGCACCCTGTCTCTGTATCACACACTTGGGGGATGAGTAGACCGCCCCCTGTCTCTGTATCACAGACACAGGGGATGAGTAGACCGCCCCCTGTCTCTGTATCTCAGACTCGGGGGATGAGTAGACCGCCCCCTGTCTCTGTATCTTATACTCAGTGGGTGAGTGGACCGCACCCTGTCTCTGTATCACACACTCGCGGGATGAGTAGACCGCCCCCTGTCTCTGTATCTCAGACTCAGGGGATGAGTAGACCGCACCCAGTCTCTGTATCTCAGACTCAGTGGATGAGTAGACCGCCCCCTGTCTCTGTATCACAGAATCAGGGGATGAGTAGATCGCACCCTGTCTCTGTATCTCAGACACAGTGGATGAGTAGACCGCACCCTGTCTCTGGATCTCAGACTCAGTGGATGAGTAGACCGCCCCCTGTCTTTGCATCACACATTCAGTGGATGAGTAGACCGCCCCCTGTCTCTGTATCTCAGACTCAGGGGATGAGTAGACCGCCCCCTGGCTCTGTATCTCAGACTCAGGGGATGAGTAGACCGCCCCCTGTCTCTGTATCTCATACTCAGGGGATGAGTCGAGCGCCCCCTGTCTCTGTATCACAGACTCAGGGGATGAGTAGAGCGCCCCCTGTCTCTGTATCACACACTCACGGGATGAGTAGACCGCCTCCTGTCTCTGAATCATTGATTCAGTGGATGAGCAGACCGCCGCCTGTCTCTGCAATAACAGACTCAGGGGATGTGTAGACTGCCCCCTGTCTCTGTGTCACAGACTCAGGTGAAGAGTAGACTGCCCCAGTCTCAGTATCCCATACTCAGGGGATGAGTAGACCGCCCCCTGTGTCTGTATCACAGACTCAGGGTAAGAGTAGACCGCCCCCTGTCTCTGTACACAGACTAAGGGGATGAGTCGACCACCCCCTGTCTCCGTATCACACATTCAGGGGATGAGTAGACCGCCCCCCTTTCTCTGATTCACACACTCAGGGGATGAGTAGACTGCCCCTTGTCTCTGTATCTGATACTCAGGTGATGATTAGACCACCCCCTGTCTCTGCATCACACACTCAGGGGTTGAGTCGACTGCCCCTTGTCTCTGTATCTCAGACTCAGGAGATGAATTGACCGCCTCCTGTCTCTGTATAACAGACTCATGGGATGCGTAGACCGCCCCCTGTCTCTGTATCACAGACTCAGGAGATGAGTAGATCGCCGCCTGTCTCTGTATCTCATACTCAGTGGGTGAGTAGACCGCCCCCTGTCTCTGTATCTCAGACTCAGGGGATGAGTAGATCACCGCCTGTCTCTGTATCTCATACTCAGTGGGTGAGTAGACCGCACCCTGTCTCTGTATCTCAGACCCAGGGGATGAGTAGACCGCCCCCTGTCTCTGTATCTCATACTCAGTGGGTGAGTGGACCGCACCCTGTCTCTGTATCACACACTTGGGGGATGAGTAGACCGCCCCCTGTCTCTGTATCACAGACACAGGGGATGAGTAGACCGCCCCCTGTCTCTGTATCTCAGACTCAGGGGATGAGTAGACCGCCCCCTGTCTCTGTATCTCATACTCAGTGGGTGAGTGGACCGCACCCTGTCTCTGTATCACACACTCGCGGGATGAGTAGACTGCCCCCTGTCTCTGTGTCACAGATTTAGGGGATGAGTAGACCGCCACCTGTCTCTGTACAACAGACTCATGGGATGCGTAGACCGCCCCCTGTCTCTGTATCACAGACTCAGGAGATGAGTAGACCGCCGCCTGTCTCTGTATCTCATACTCAGTGGGTGAGTAGACCGCCCCCTGTCTCTGTATCTCAGACTCAGGGGATGAGTAGATCACCGCCTGTCTCTGTATCTCATACTCAGTGGGTGAGAAGACCGCACCCTGTCTCTGTATCTCAGACCCAGGGGATGAGTAGACCGCACCCAGTCTCTGTATCTCAGACACAGTGGATGAGTAGACCGCACCCTGTCTCTGGATCTGAGACTCAGTGGATGAGTAGACCGCCCCCTGTCTTTGCATCACACATTCAGTGGATGAGTAGATCGGCCCCTGTCTGTGTATCACAGATTCAGGGGATGAGTAGACCGCCCCCTGTCTCTGTATCTCAGACTCAGGGGATGAGTAGACCGCCCCCTGTCTCTGTATCTCAGACTCAGGGGATGAGTAGACCGCCCCCTGTCTCTGTATCTCAGACTCAGGGGATGAGTAGACCACCCCCTGTCTCTGTATCTCATACTCAGGGGATGAGTAGACCGCCCCCTGTCTCTTTATCACAGACTCAGGGGATGAGTGGAGCGCCCCCTGTCTCTGTATCACACACTCGCGGGATGAGTAGACCGCCTCCTGTCTCTGAATCATTGATTCAGTGGATGAGCAGACCGCCGCCTGTCTCTGCAATAACAGACTCATGGGATGAGTAGACCGGCCCCTGTCTCTGCATCACAGAGTCAGGGGATGAGTAGACCGCCCCCTGTCTCTGTATCTCATACACAGTGGGTGAGTAGACCGCACCCTGTCTCTGTAACTCAGACACGGTGGATGAGTAGAACGCCCCCTGTCTCTGTATCACAGACTCAGGGGATGAGTAGACCGCTTCCTTCCACTGTATCACAGACCCAGGGAATGAGTAGACCGCCCCTTTCTCTGGATCACAGAGTCAGGGGATGAGTAGACCGCCCCCTGTCTCTGTGTCACAGAGTCAGGGGATGAGTAGACCGCCCCCTGTCTCTGTCTCACAGACTCAGGGGATGAGTAGAGCGCCCCCTGTCTCTGTGTCACAGACTCAGGTGATGAGCAGAGGGACCCCTGTCTCTGTATCACAGAGCCCGGGGATGAGTAGAGCGCCCCCTGTCTCTGTATCAACCACTCGGGGGATGAGTAGACCGCCCCCTGTCTCTGTATCACAGAGTCAGTGCATGAGTAGACCGCCCCCTGTCTCTGTGTCACAGACTCAGGGGATGAGTAGACCGCCCCCTGTCTCTGAATCACAGTCAGTGGATGAGTAGACCGCCCCCTGTCTCTGTGTCACAGACTCAGGGGATGAGTAGACCGCCCCCTGACTTTTTATCACTGACCCAGGGGATGAGCAAACTGCGCCTTGTCTCTGTATCTCAGATTCAGGGGATGAGTACAACATTGCCTGTCTCTGTATCACAGACTCAGGGGATGAGTAGACCGCCCCGTTTGTCTGTATCACAGACTCAGGGGATGAGTAGACCGCCCCATGTCCCTGGATCACAGAGCTCGGGGATGAGTAGAGCGCACCCTGTCTCTGGATCATACACTCGGGGGATGAGTAGACTGCCCCCT